>NC_057795.1:266120541-266350736 GCF_018294505.1 Triticum aestivum | reverse complement strand
CACACACACACACACACACACACACAGCACGCCGCAGCCGCCGTCGTTGCCGCGTCCCCGCCCCTTCTCCGGCTGGATCCAGGATCCCCATTGCCGGATCTATCCATCCCCACCATCTACGCGTCAGCCTTGCCGCTGGAGCGCCACCCCGCCTCGCCGGAGATGCACCGCCGCCTCTGCTTTCCCTCGTTCCCTCTATATCGAGGAGGACGACTACGAGCGCCGCCCGCTCGCGTTGACCCCGCGTCGACCCAGCCCAGCATCGCCACCAGCCCAGCTCGACGGCCTGTCTCCTCCTTCCTAGGCCAGCCCAGTGGTGAGCAGCCCGACTAAATCCCGCTAGTGCGACTTATAACTATTTAACATTCGTCTGTTTTTTTACTGAAGACTGCCAAGTCCCTAAATATTTGCTTTCTGGTGCTTAGTTTGACCTGCTCTATCTTCATGCATATTGCTCTGTTTGATGCATATAATATATAAAAATGTTCGTCTCGACGAGTACATCATTTCATCTCATTGCATCATTTTCATTTGAGCTCATGTTGATGCCCGAATTGCTGTTGGAAGAGGGCTATGTGATGATTATTTCAGATCTGTTTCAGCAGATGCACTTTTGCCATTTTTGCCATGATTAATGTGTGCATGCTATGATCCTGAGCTCTACATGTGTTTTGATGAATGCCATGCCATCTTTACAGTGGTGCAATCCATGTATTTTTTTTGAGCCTTGTAGTGAGTGCATCGAGCTCGTGAAGTACGGTACTTGCTGTTACTGTTTTGCTAGTCTGAATCTGCTATATCATGATGCTATATAAACCTGATGCTACAAGTCATTCTATGCATAATCTGGAGATGTTCACTAAGGATGTTTTGTTATACATGTCATGCTATATCCATTCATGCCCCTGTTTATATTTATAGGTTGTTCTAACGTTTTGTTATCTTGCTCCAAACTTGGTAAATAATGTTGTTGTCAGCCTGTTAACATTAAGTTCAATGTTGCCATGATTGTTGTTAGTGATCCAAGCATGCTATGAACTTGCTCTTGCCATGTTTAGCTTCATAAATATGCCTTCTTACTATTGGTTACCTTGACATGCCATGTATTTCTCTGTGGTGAGTGGTACAAACTCACCAACATGCCTACTTATTGTGGTTCCTGCCATGTCTGAATCTGTCATATCATTTGCCATGTTTGCATTGATGCTACCATCTTTTCATTTGATCTTTGGAATTAGTTCAGTAAGGGAGTTTTGTTATTTGTCTTTAGTAATAGCATGCCATGCCTTTTTTTCCATGCTAAGTTGTCACACCCTGATTTTCATGGCACAACACTTAAGTCATTAGATCATGCTGAAATGTGGTTTGACAAAAACTTTTGAGTGTTTTGGACTTTGCTTGATTTGATTTTTGTCTGCTGTTTGCTAGTGCTCTAAAAATCAAGTAAACCCTCCAACTTCTATACTTCATCTCCTTGATCCAAAACCTTTCCCAATGATCATGCCATGTGTATAGGATATAAAAATAATTTCTGGAAAAAAATAATTTGGCCAAATAGTATTTTCAAAAATTAGTTTTCTAAAAACCCCTAAATTGAGGTTTGCACTGCAAATACTTAATTAAGGGCAGTAAAAATCTTTCTAAAAATGTATTTGACTCCTATTAGATATAGGATACCCAGAAACCACAGAAATATAATTTTAAAAGATATTTTCCTATTTTATTTAAAGGATTTTTCTTAAGGCCAGAAATGGTCTTTAATAGGTAAAAATTATTTTATTGCTTCAAAAACATTTGACAAAATTCAGGGAGACTCATAGGACATATATAGTCCATATATAAGAGTTTCAACACATGGTTATGTTCAAAATATTGGTCAAACCCCTCAAAGACCCTTTCTGGATATTTCAAGCTTTTGAAATATTTACAAAGGAAATATTCTCCAAATATTCCAAGAAAATTCTATCATGTCACATATGACATATTTGGTGATCTTGCCAAGTCTCATGACTTGGAGAACAAGATAGCATCATCAAAACCTCTCAAAACCATTTCTATCCATTTTGAAGTTTGAGCAACTTTACATTGCCAAACATGTCCAAATGTTCTCAAACCTTGTGGACTTTCTCAAATGGTCTAATAATTCATCTAGACCAAATGGCACAAGTTGGAGAGCAAGTTAACTTGATCAAAGTGCCCCAAAACCCTTTCTGTCCAGAACCTTATTTGAACAACTTTGCATTACCAACTTTCTCTCCTTGACACCAACTTTTGTGAGCATGATCACATGACCAAATGAGGCCACCACACCAAGTGGTGCATCAAGGAGAAGTGATTTGCTCAACTAAATCTACACAAGTTCATTTCTGCTAATTTCTAGGGTTTACCAAAGTTGCATTGTCAACTTTCTTCAAATGACCTCCAAATTGGTGGGAGGCCCTAATTATATGTGTCATATCACCCTATGGAGTCTCATGGCTTATGGGGATCATCTACTTTCCCAAACCAACATCAAACACCTTCTGGCATTTTGCAAAAACCACTATTTGGACCCCTTCCACTAATCTCCATGACTTCTCCTTTTTACCACAGCCCCTCCTAGTTCCCCTCTACCTCTGGTGTGCTTCCCTGCCCGAGAGGCAATGATTGAGGGGGGAAGGGCTCCATTTTTCTTCTCTGGACATCCACTTTTTCCTTCCTTTGTCATCTCTCTCTCACCCCTGGCATGTTGCAGAGCATCCAAAGCTTCTTTCACCCTTGTTTATTCCCCCGGCAGCTACCAGACACAAGTGGACGCGCGGGTGCGCGCAAAAAGCTGCGGGTGCCGGCCATTCGCGCGCTCTGGAGCACGTCAACGTGCTCCCGACCGTTGACACGGCACTCCCGACCACCTCGAGCCTCCCCCTCGCGCCAGTCGATGCTCTTCGACGTCCACAACACGACACCGAGATGGCCCCCTCCTCCTTCTCCCTCCTGCTGCCTCCTTTCACACGCGCGCCGGCCGCCCGAGAGCTCCAATGGGCATGCTCACACGCGCGGCGCCCTGACACTCCCCCGCTCCTTCTCTTCCCTCCTCTAGCCCTGGACCAACCCCACGAACACCCCAGACATACCCACGCGCGCCCCCGTGACCTCCAGCGACGGCTAGGAGCTCGCCGGCGCACGAGTCCACGGCACCCCGCCATTCGCTTATTTAAAGGCACCCCCGAGCTCTCTCTGGCCTCCTTTCGCTCCCTCTCCCTCCTATGAACCCCCTGAACCAACCCACTCCCCTCCTCGCGCCCTCCATAGCCCTCCATGGCCGGAGATCCGCCGCCGGCCTCCACCTAAATTCAGCCGAGCCCGAGCTCCTCTCCCTCTCCCCTCTCCACCAGCAGCCTCCCCTGAGCAAGGCGGAGCTCCCACGCTATTTCCCTCGTCCGGGGACGCACCGTAGCGCCATGCCCAAACTCACCCGACGCCACCGTCCGCCGGCATCCAAGCCGCCGACGCCTCGACCGTCCCCGGCAGCCGTGGCATACACGAATGGATGCGGCGCTCGACGCCGAGCTCATCCATAGCTAGAGCGTTGCCGGAGGTGCTCCGTAGCGTCGGTAGTCGTCGTCGGGGCTCTCTGCTCCCTCGGCCAGGTAAGCGCGCGGGAGGAAGACGAAGGCGAACCTGACAGGCGGGGCCCGCTCGTCAGTGGCCCAGCCAGGGGGCCACGTTGGCAGGTGGAGGCGCATTCGGTTGCTCCCGCGTCCCCGCAGCGAAGGCGTACTCCAGCTGGGCGCCTTCGACGTCGCCCCTGACACCCGTGCAGCCGAGCCGCTGGGCCGGCCCAGTGGCGCCTGCCGCTAAGCCTCGCCCGGTGCGCGCCGCCGCCGCCCAGATCCAGCCCATCTGGGTAAAACCCCTTTTTCCCCTTTTTCTTTTCTGTACAGCTTGTAAAATCCACAGATTATTTATTCTAAGTCCAAATTTGATGATTCAAATTCCTATAGACTCCATAAATGATGACCTACCTGTTGGTGCAACATGCACCTTTTTCCAGATACTTTTTCTTCACAAATAATTATCCCATCCTATTTTTCCTATTTCTGTGATAAACTTTAGAAAATCACAGAGAGCTCAATATTGATCCAAATGCCATGATTCCAATTCCTAGATGAATCTAAGCTCATAACCTAGTTTATGAACATTTTTCTTGATGCTTTCTGTACCACATAAATTATTGAGCCATTTCTTCATATTTATCAGCTTTGCAAATTCATAGGAAATTCATTTGAACTCCAAATCCAGTGAAACCAATTCCTAGATGCTTCTAAAATCCTGCTTTGTCAAATGGGTGCCTTTGCTCATTTTTCAAAAAATGTATTTCTGTACACTTCTAGCAAATCCATAAACCTCTCGATTCCATCATATTGAAATGTTCGGAGATGTCCATTGATCCACTTCCAATGAAATCACTTTGGTCATTCCTCATATGACCAGAGGTATCCAATAAAAGTCAACTTCACATTTTTAGAGCACATTTATTCTTGCCTTGTTGTGTTGCTCATTGTGTTTGTTTCCGACGTTAGTTGACGAAGTAGACGGAGTACTTGGAGAAGGACCAGAAGACTTGAAGACTCCGAGGAACAGGCAAGCAGCCCTTTGACCATGACTATGATACCCCTTTATATGCATGACATTTTTAGCTCTTTATTGTTGATGCATCGGAATCATGATGAGATGGTGAACCACGTGGGTTGGTTGCCACGATTACTTCCTCGTTGATACTTGCAGTGTGCATGGCCCTACCTTCTTATGAGGGTTATGCCGGTGGGAGTAGATAGGATGCAAATGTAGATGCTACGCAAATGGGGTGGGTTTGTGCATGGTGAAGGAGGCAATGTGATTTCAAAAGTCTTTTCGAAAACCCCGTCGGGTGCCACCTATGCCCGAGGGAGATGATGAGATGGGTGACCACTTGATGACGAAGTGGTGTGCCAAGGAAGGTGTGTGTTGTTTTCAAAACGGATTGGTCGGAGTTGCGACCGTTATTCCAACCTTACATGCACGACCACTCTACCCTTATATGGGAAAGGGCATTATTGAGTACCTAGACCGATACTAGCTTGGAGCCCGCATTACTAGTGACGGGGGAGAGTTGGTGCTCTCTCTTGGGACGGGGTCGTGCCAGGTAGGGCGGCCATGACTGTTTTCACAGGGCACCGGACACACCGTTGGTACCCCGTGCTTGTGGTATGTGATGAAAATGGGAGCGAGGCTCCACAACTTTATGATGTGAAATGTTCGGCACGGGGGTTACTACCAATAAAGTGGACTCCATGTTAGTGTCGTCTAGGGAAAGGTAGTGATCGGGTGCTTACCCCGGGTACTCGAGGTACCGCGGGTCGTGGATGACACGGAAGTTCCCCGGATCTAGTGGGTAAAGTGTGCAACCTCTGCAGAGTGTAAAACTATTCGAATAGCCGTGTCCACGGTCAAGGACAGTTGGGTAACCGCTCTTGGGCTACGTCCACTTGTTTTCAAACCCGGTGTGTGTGAGATGATGGTGTTGTCTTGGATCAAGTCAAAGGACTTGACACGATTGAGGTGGGTTGGTGCCCACTCTGTTTATGATAAATGGGTTGGTGCCCATCCTATTTATGTTGATATCTGTGACCAGTTCTTATGGTTACTTGAATTCTCATGATGCATGCTTTATAGGATGTTGAACATGTCCTGCACTCAAAACTAGCTTTATGCAAAACTTTACCTATGTCATGCATTACCGTACCTTGAACCAAATCATGGGTTGCTTGCGAGTACATTCAAAGTACTCATTGGCTTGCCACTGGTTATTTAATTGACCAGGCATGGAAGAACCGGAGTTCGGAGATGAGTTCTTTGGAGACGATCATGCGAACTAGGACGTTTTCCCAGTCAGAAAGCCTGTAGGGTTAAGGCAGATGGCATGGGTTCTACTTATCGACGACGTTGTCCGCTGCTATGTTTCATTTGATGTTCAGCCCTTAAGGCTTTATCGATGTAAGACTTGACCATGTTGGTCACTATTTGTGTAAGACGGTATGTATGGATGTAAGACTCTTGTTATTCAGCTTCTGTGTGTTCAGTGAGCATTGATCTCTGGGATCACTGTACACGTGCATTCGGTGATCACGACTTGCGAGTCGGGGTCCCCACATAAGTTCTTGTAGCATGTTGTTGGATAGATCTAAACATTGCAACCTGATGTTATTTCTGCCAAGTCTGTAAACTGCTATTATTTGCAATCTTGCCATGTCATTTTGAGCATGTTCTATTGTTTTCTGGAGATAGCTCAGTGTTCATGTTTTTCCATGCTCTACTTGTACATCATGCCCATGCCTTTTGTTTTCACGTTGAGATGTTGTAGCATATTGTTTTGATGCTTGCTAGATGCCTAGTTGCTGTTTTGGAGGGCTTGTCCTTTAAACTTGTATATAGTGTATGTGTTGAACCGTTGCTCCGTTTTGAGTGTGCTCTATATGAAACTTGCTTGTTTTTGCATGAAGTTTCATATTATCATGTTGCATCCTTGTTTTGAGGTGCTTTCTTGATGTTTGGATGCATTTAGCATCAATGCCATGTTTAACTTGTTTTGCTCACATCTTCTAGGTCGTAGCTCCGAACTAAATGAACTTTATATGTAACTTGACTAGAATTTCGTGTAGATCCTCTTGGTGCTCTTTAACTTGCTGTTTAACAACTTCAACATAATGTTTTTTCAGATCTGGACCAATTTCGAAATTTGCATATGAGGACTTACTGGAATTGTTATATGTTGTTTCCGGCCTCATTTAAACTTGTTTTGATGTGTTGCTCTTGTATGCATCATCTCTTGCCATGAGTAGCTTCATGTAGCCTTTGCCAAGCATCATACTTGGTTGAGCATCATGCCATGTCTATGTGTTGTGTGTTTACCTTGTTGTTTGCTTCTTTCCGGTTGTGCTTCTTCTCGTTAGTTCTTGTTTCGTTGCGATCATGAGGATTCGTTCGTCTACGCTTGGTTCGTCTTCGTGGCTTCATCTTCTTCATGGCCTCCCAAATTGCCATGTCAGCCTCTAACCCTTTTTCACCCTTCCTAGAAAACCGTTGTTTGGCTAGGTTACCTCTTTGCTCAGCCCCTCTTATAGCGTTGTTAGTTGCAGGTGAAGTTGAAGATTGCTCCATGGTGGACAGGATTATGTTGGGATATCACAATATCTCTTATATTATTAATGCATCTATATACTTGGTAAAGGGTGGAAGGCTCGGCCTTATGCCTGGTGTTTTGTTCCACTCTTGCCGCCCTAGTTTCCGTCATATCGGTATTATGTTCCCGGATTTTGCGTTCCTTACACGGTTGGGTGATTTATGGGACCCCCTTGACAGTTCGCTTTGAATAAAACTCCTCCAGCAAGGCCCAACCTTGGTTTTACCATTTGCCTCACCACCACCTATGCCCTTCCCTTGGGTCGGCCAACCCGAGGGTCATCTTTATTTTAGCCCCGCCCCCCCGGGTCAGGGCTTCTCTAAGTGTTGGTTCGAACCGGGCAGACTGCGGGGCTACCTCGGGGCAACTTGAGGGTTGGTTTTACTCGTAGGCTGACCTATCCCGTGTTGCCATGAGAACGAGATATGTGCAGCTCCTATCGGGATTGTCGGCGCATCGAGCGGCTTTGCTGGTCTTGTTTTACCATTGTCGAAATGTCCTGTAAACCGGTATTCCGAGACTGGTCGGGTCTTCCTGGGAGGAGGAATATCCTTCATTGACCGTGAGAGCTTGTGATGGGCTAAGTTGGGACACCCCTGCAGGGTTGTAAACTTTCGAGAGCCATGCCCGCGGTTATGTGGCAGATGGGAATTTGTTAATGTTTGGTTGTAGATAACTTGACACCAGATCCGAATTTAAAACGCATCAACCGTGTGTGTAGCCGTGATGGTCTCTTCTCGGCGGAGTCCGGGAAGTGAACACGGTTTCTGTGTTATGATTGACGTAAGTAGGAGTTCAGGATCATCTCTTGATCATTGCTAGCTTCACGACCATTCCGTTGCTTCTCTTCTCGCTCTCATTTGCGTATGTTAGCCACCATACATTGCTTAGTCGCTGCTGCAACCTCACCACTTTACCCCTTCCTTACCCTTTAAGCTTTGCTAGTCTTGATACCCATGGTAATGGGATTGCTGAGTCCTCGTGGCTCACAGATTACTACAACAACAATTGCAAGTACAAGTTATGCGATGATCATGACGCGAGAGCGATGCTTGCTTGCGTTGAGTTCGTCTTCTACTTCTTCTTCGATTAGGGGATAGGTTCCAGGTCGGCAGCCTGGGCTAGCAGGGTGGATGTCATTTGAGTTTCTGTTTGTGTTTCATCTGTAGTCGATGGTACTCTTATGTAAGATGATGTTGTATTCGTGTGGCATTGTATGCTTTATGTATGTATGCCTATCTATTATGTAATGTTGATGTAATGATATCCACCTTGCAAAATCGTCTTCAAGATGCGCTTCTATCCTTGGTGGGACCTTCGAGTTCCTTTAGGATAGGATCGCATCTTGGGCGTGAAAATATATTTGGTTAGGCATGTGTTATGACCATCATATTAGGGGCTTAGCCCAGTGGGTTGTGGACCAAGTTATCTTATCGTTATTAGGGGCTTAGCTTGATTATCTTATCGTTTTCTTAGGATTCAAGTAAACTTCTCTATATAAGGAGAGGAGATGTATCAATCTAATCAAGCAAGAAGCAATCATATTTGCTCAGCTTCCTTAGGGAGCCGGGAGACCTAACCCTAGCTGCCTCCTTCCCTGCGCCATCTCCCTCTCAGCCGCCGCCTCCTCGCGCACGACGGCGCCCAGCCGCCGGCGTTCGCGTGTTCGTCCATGACCAGCTCCCTCCTTCCCCTACAACCTCCGTCCTAGACCCGGTAGAACCCTAGTTTCTACCAGCTTGGTATCAGCTAGCTTGGTTTCGACCATGTCATCACCACCACCAAGCCCGTCGCTGCCCCTCGACACCACTGCCGCCGTGCCATCGCCGATCCTCTCCACGGCACCGCTGGTCCTTCCCTCGGCGCCGATGGGTTCCACCGCTGGCGCATCGAACGGCCAGTCACCGCCCCCCTCCACGGGTCCACCGCCATCACCCTCCACCACGCCGCTCGTCTACTCCTCGAAGGCCATGACCGGCGTCCTCAATGATCTGGTCATCGCGGTCTAAGGAATCCGGCTGTTCCTGGTCGGTCCGTACGGGCCGCCAACGCATCCGCCGCCGGCCGTCTCCACCGGACCGCCTGCCCTGCCCTAGTACTCGGTCCCCGCGGCGATCGCCGGGGGCCATCCGTCGCGCCAGCCGCCAGCCGCCCCAGCGTTGTCCTGGCTGCAGTGGCCCGCGCCGACTCTCGCAGTGCCACCCGCGCCTCCCCCGCCCGCCCCAGCATTGTCCTGGCCGTAGTGGCCCACGCCAGCTCTCGCGGCGCCACCCATGCCTCCCCCGCCCGCCCCAGCGCTATCCTGGCCGCAGTGGCCCGCGCCGCCTCTCGCGGCGCCACCGGCGCCTCCCGCGCCCGCCCCAACGCCGCAGTGGCCGTACTGGCCCGCGCCGGCCCCAGCAGCGCCAACCGTGCCGGCCGCGCTGGTCCAGCTTCCGCCGCCACCGCCCAGCTTCGGACTGGCCCAGTCCACACTGGGGGGGCCTCCCAATCCAGCAGGTCCAGTTTCCGCTGTCACCGTCCCTAATTCCGCCACCGCCAGTTTACACGGAGGTTGGGCACCCATCGGTACCCACACTGCCTACGACGGCCTCCCCACCATTGACCAGGCGCTGTCATCATCACTGCTCCGCACCGCCGAGCCGGTCGGCCATGGCGCGCCGACCCAGACGCCGCCACGGTTCGCCAAGATCGACTTCGCCACTTATGACGGCACGGAGGATCCATTTAACTGGCTCAATCGGTGCGACCAGTTTTTCCGTGGGCAGCGCACGCTCGCGTCGGAGCGTACTTGGCTGGCATCCTACCACCTCCGCGGTGCAGCCCAGACATGGTACTACGCCCTCGAGCAGGACGAGGGCGGCATGCCCTCGTGGGAGCGCTTCCATGAGCTGTGCCTCCTTCGTTTTGGGCCGCCGATCCGTGGGAGCCGCCTGGCCGAGTTGGGCCGCTTTCCCTTCACCTCTACGGTGCAAGACTACACCGACCGCTTTCAGGCTCTGGCGTGCCATGCGTCCAGCGTGATGGCTCACCAGCGGGCCGAACTATTCATTGGTGGTCTGCCAGATCATATCCGCATGGACGTCGAGCTATAGGGACCCTAGGACCTCCAGACGACCATGTACTACGCCCGTGCGTTCGAGCGTCGCGCGGTGGCCATGCAGCAGGCATCACCGTCCCGGGCCACTGGGCTGCTACCCGGACCAGATGTTCTCGCGCAGGGTCGGCCTGCTCAGGCTTCCGCGGCACCCCTCACCACAACCACAGCGCGCCCGTTCCGCCGGCTCACCTCGAGCGTCGCCACCAAGGGTTATGCTTCAACTGCGACAAGCCCTACACGCCCGACCACGTCTGCCTGCGACTCTGCTACCTGGAGGCTGCAGACTACATTGAGGAGGACACCGTCGCCGCCGACCTGACCGCCCCAGCTGTCACGAAGGTGTTTGACGCTGGTTGATCACCTCGAGGAGTTCAACAAGCGCTTCCCCACCTTACAGCTCGAGGACGAGCTGTTTGTGCAGGCGGGGAGAAGTGTTATGACCGTCATATTAGGGGCTTAGCCCAGTGGGTTGTGGCCCAAGTTATCTTATCGTTATTAGGGGCTTAGCCTGATTATCTTATCATTTTCTTAGGAGTCAAGTAAACCTCTATATATAAGGAGAGGAGATGTATCAATCTAATCAAGCAAGAAGAAATCATATTTGCTCGGCTTCCTTAGGGAGCCGGGAGACCTAACCCTAGCCACCTCCTTCCATGTGCCATCTCCCTCTCAGCCGCCGCCTCCTTGCGCACGACGGCGCCCAGCCGCCGGCGTCCGCGTGTTCGTCCATGATTAGCTCCCTCCTTCCCCTACAACCTCCGGCCTAGACCCGGTAGAACCCTAGTTTCTACCAGCATGACTGCAACAGCTGTTTATTTTTGGTGTTTGCATCAAGTTGCTTGTTTAAAGTTTATTATGTAGTTCATAAACAAAAGTTTGTCCTTTCTCAATTTAAGTTTTCAGTTGTAAAACCAAGTTCCTTCTTCATACCATGTAAATTAAACTATACAGAGCACGTGATCTTCTTTTGCACTGCATGTATGCTTCTGTTCTTCATCCGTAATCCAGTGGTGTGGTGAACCTACCCACTACATCACAATATCATATTCTGCAATGTCTTAACTATGAACAATGTCATATCATTCTACTATTATTTAAACCATCTCTTTATTTGCCAATCTAAAATCATATAAATTGACAGCACACTAACCATTGATACTTATGAGTTCTTGATCTGTAATCCGATGTTGTCGTGAAGCTGCCAACTCCTTCACAATGTCATTTCCTGCCATGTCTTGACCTGAACAATACCATATCGTGTTAATGCAATTTTAAACTATGTCACTTTATTCGTCAGTAAGAAATGAGATGAATTGTCAGCATTGATACTTTTATGTGCAAAACCTGTCATCTGTCTGCTTGTTTATCTTTCAGAGTGAGGAAGATATAAGTGTTGAACAAGCGCAGTCTCATCATCTTGCTCAGGTGCTTGCGCTGCAGCTCCCCAGCAGGGCTAACCTTTCTTGAACTCTATTAAAGTGTTGTCAGTTTTGTATATTATTTTGTCGGCGTGTTTATTTGCACTGGTGGCGATCTTTGATGCCCAGTGTAAGTAATCTGCTATCTGCTTGTGCTTTATTATCATAGTAGCGAACTTTGATGCCCAGTGGATGTAATATGCCGTAATTTATTTATTGTATAGTCTAGGTTTTTTCTTATTCACGGTGCTGCAGTTATTTTACTATATATATATCATATCTTCGCAGTAAACCGGCCAAACCGTAAAATTACGGTACATAATCGGGCTGTCATGCAATCACGATGTAGGTTGGGCCTGAAACGTGCCGAACAGCTCACGGGCCGGCAGCAGCCCGAAATGAACCCCGGCCCATGATTGTGTGAATCAAATCACGGGCTTTTAACAGGCCAAAATTGTCTCGGTCCTTGTTTGGCCCAATCAGATATCGGCTGCAAGCAGGCCGGATGCAAACCGGGTCGTAGTTAGGCCTAACTATATGACGGGCTTTTAACAGACCGAAATTAATATAGGGCCAAAATATTAAACGAGCCCTTAACAGGCCAAAACTAATATCAGGCCGAATTACTAAGTGGGCCTTTAGCAAGTGGGCCCAAAAGCATAGTATCCAGTTGACGGGCCGAATCTGATATGGGCCATAATTGAGCCGAAAGCCTCTTAAAGGGCTGGACCTGATCTGGGCCGTAATTTGGCCCAGAATGTGGTAGGCATATAACGGGCCGGATCTCATATGGGTCACTTTTAGGCCCGGAACGTGGCAGGCCATTAATGGACCGGATCAAATATGGGCCGACATTTGGCCCAAAACATGGAAGCCAGTTAATGGGTCGGCCTACTAGGGTCCTCAAAATCTTGTGGGCCTACAGCTGGGCCGGCCCATTAATGTCGGCGAAATCTCGTGGGCCTTTAGCTGGGCCGGCCCATTATGATCCGCAAGAATCTTGTGGGCCTTTACCTGGGCCGGCCCATTATGGCACACAAAAATCTTGTGGGCCTTTACCTGGGTCGGCCCATTATGGCCCGCAAAATCTTGTGGGCCTTTACCTGGGCAGGCCCATTATGGCCTGCAAAATCTCATGGGCCTTTAGCTGGGCTGGCCCATTATGGTCCACAAAATCTTGTGGGCCTTTAGTTGGGCCGGCCCAATTAAACTTGATGGGCCGGTCCACGTGTCAACATATCATAGGATGAGTGACACCTGTGCCAACGCGGACCTGACACGTGTCTCCTCTAGCCAATGATGATTTTACACGTGGAAAATCCCCATTGGTCGGGGCTGTTAACGGGTTATCGGATCCAAAACCCGACCCGATAGCTTAACGGCGTTCCGTTACGGTGGATGCCATGTGTCGGTCAACCTTGACGAAAGCACTTTTGTGACGCGTGATTTATCGTCAGGGAAGTGGACACTTCTGTGATGATAATTTTGGTAATGTCATGGAACACTTCTATGACAGCACAGGTATGACTATCTAGATTCTGTCATAAATTTTTCATGGATGTACATGCATGACAAAAAACGCGACCTACTGTGACAAACACGTATCATCACAGAAGTGTATTTTTTTGTAGTGCTAGCCATTTTGCGTCACTTGCCTATCAAGACTAGCCATTTGAGTATTGCCGGCAACGTTACTTGTGTACATTAGTGATCTGCACCTCCCATTGCATACATACCATATCTTATTGGTATCATCATATCATCTCTTGTGTCACAAGTTTGTTCCCACATATACACAATTGATATCTTGGTTTGTACATTTCGCAAAGTGGCCATACAAATAAAATAATAAGCTTCTAAGTAAAGAGAAGATAAAAGAGCTTGTAAGCAATAGCCATAGCATTGCCACATTGCGTATCATGCTACCATATTGATCATCTTGGATCATCGTGTGCGAAACACTAGGAACCATACATAAATAGCATACTTGGGATAGAAAGTTGATACATTTTGCATCTTATAGGTTGTACACAAGTGTTGCATCCGCCTATTGAGCAATCATGCTAGCGTCTCCCTAGAGTTGTGCAACACGAGCATTTTCCGTGTGTGTGTTTCCTTGTGCCATTTGTTGCTATGGTTCTACTTGTTTCACTTGCAAATTTGTGAATATCTTTCAACATTATTGACTCTTACTTACAATTGCATCAAATTTTTGTACCACCTGCCCTAACCAAGCCACTCGATAAGCTTTACTCTGTAGGTGTGAGTGAGCAAGTCCGGTGCCAATTCCACTATTCTTTCATTTCACATTGAGTGAAATGGGATACATCCTCAACTTTGGGAAAAGGTAGATTGGTATTGTTTATCTCATTTCCTACTCACCTCTACTCGAGTCTTGTGATGGATAGGCAAAGCACATCTACTTCGGTCTACACCAATAACAACAAGTTCGACGCCACAAAAAACAACTTCGAAACCAAGATGGATGCTCAACTGGAGGAGATCAAAGCCCTCATCAAGTCCTACAAGAGATCTTCCTCATCTTCAAGAAGACGCTCAAGTCAAATCCTTCCGAGCTATCATCTCCGGCAAGGTCACATCAGCATCGACACCATCACCGACGAGAACATGAAGGTCAAGAGCTCAACACCAACTACCACTCAACGACTTCACCATCTACATTGGCATATTCACCAAGCAAATTAAAGGCATCTTCGCCTTTGGACATTCGGCATCTTCGCCAACAAGCACCTCAAGAGAAGCTCCCCAAGCTCAAGTCCATGATTTCCACGAGCTACGACGACCTCGACACTGACCACGAGCTTCCTTTCTATGGGACTTAAGACCCCGAGGATTATCTCGAGCGGGAGTGCAAGATGGATGACTACCTCAAGAAACTTCAAGTCCCTTATGAAGATCAAGTGAAGTCCGCCAGAAGTAACTTCCATGACTACGCCTCGACATGGTGGCTTCATAGACCTTCGACAAGCTTCACCATGACTTGGCCCAAGTTGAAGAAAGCGATGAGGTGAGAGTTTTTGCCTCCCACCTACACAGAAAATCTTCCACGCCAATTGGAGAACACCATACAAGGATCCAAGTCCATCGACGAGAACTTCAAGGAGATGAAGAAAGCCTTGCGACGATTCGGCATGCACGACCCCATTTCGATGAAATTCCACTTGATGATGGGATTGAACAACGACATCTCCAAGACTATCTTCCTCGAGAACTACAAGTCCCTCGACAACAACTACATTGATGCTTTCAAGGTGTCGGTGTCAAAACCGGCGGATCTCGGGTAGGGGGTCCCGAACTGTGCGTCTAAGGCTAATGGTAACAGGAGGCGAGGGACACGATGTTTACCCAGGTTTGGGCCCTCCCGATGGAGGTAATACCCTACTTCCCACTTGATTGATCTTGATGATATGGGTATTACAAGAGTAGATCTACCACGAGATCTTAGAGGCTAGACCATAGAAGCTAACCTATGGTTATGATTGTTGCCGTCCTATGGTCTAAACCCTCCGGTTTATATAGACACCAGAGGCGGCTAGGGTTACACATAGTCGGTTACAGAGAAAGGAATCTTCATATCTGAATTGCCAAGCATGCCTTCCATGCAAAGGAGAGTCCCATCCGGATACGGGACGAAGTCTTCTATCTTGTATCTTCATAGTCGAACAGTCCGGCATTCGCATATTGTCTGGCTGTCCGAGGACCCCCTAATCTGGGACTCCCTCAGTAGCCCCTGAACCAGGCTTCAATGACGACTAGTCTGGCACGCAAATTGTCTTTGGCATTGCAAGGCGGATTCCTTCTCCAAATACTTCAAAGTAGATCTTGGACATAAGAATCGTGTCCCGCTCTGCAAAACAAATCCCACATACCACTGTAGAGATTATAACATCGCACGAGTCTAATCTGCTAACATATCATAGCATGACATCATGCCACGGCCCGGTCTTTATTCGAACCATTTTTATCCTACCCCTCCATATTTTGAGGCGCGGTTTTATTGGCATGTCTTGTCGAAGCAGAGATCGTGTCCCCTTATCACGGTATTCTCATCAATACGAGCATGGGTAACCCAACCGTGCCGTCAGCACAGCACTTGGGAAATAAGTGAGTTTTGGGGCGAACAGGGAGGCGCACGATTTTTACTGCCTTTATAAAGGGATAA
Source organism: Triticum aestivum (assembly GCF_018294505.1). Classification (NCBI taxonomy): domain Eukaryota; kingdom Viridiplantae; phylum Streptophyta; class Magnoliopsida; order Poales; family Poaceae; genus Triticum; species Triticum aestivum. Next base: position 266,334,834 of record NC_057795.1, on the reverse strand, counting down.
GGATTCCCCTCTTTCACCCATGCCCTCTTCTTCCTCTGCTCATTCATCCTCGAGCTCCAGCGCCCAAGCTCCCATCTCTTCCGCCCAAAGAGCACTCCAATCATGTCTGGATCCGGAGCGCAAGGCAAGTGGATGGCCTCCTCCGTTCAGGAGAAGGATATCAAGAAGCTCCGAGAGGCCGGATACCTGGCCAAGAAGATCGCAAACCGTCTGCCAGAAGCAGGACAGATCGTCCCTACGACGGAACCCCACGAGAGGGTTGTATTCCTCCCTCACTTCGTCCGCAGGCTGGGGTTTCCCCTCCACCCATTTGTTTGCGGCCTCATGTACTATTATGGGATATATTTCCATGATTTATCCCCCAATTCCTTCCTCAACATCTCGACATTCATCGTCGTGTGTGAAGCCTTCCTCTGCATCCTGCCACACTTCGGCTTATGGCTGAAGACCTTCAATGTGAAGCTCAAGGTGGTTGGCGGTGAACACGCCGAGTGTGGAGGAGCCCTGGTGAGCAAGATGCCCAACACCAAATGGCCATCGGGTAGATTCAAAGAGTACGTCAAAGGTTGGCAACAACAGTGGCTCTATATTATGGAGCCACGCGGCACCAAATGGGCCGCCACCCCTGAGTTCCGATCCTGAGCGCTGCTGCGGCTCATGTCCTGGCCTGAAAAGTGCCTGGACTGGCCTTCATTCGATGGGCTGACGGCACTCCAAGCGCGTATGAAGAGCATGGAGGACAAGAATATCAAACTTGTCAATGTGGTCCAGGTGATGCTAGTTTGCCGGATCCTTCCCTGCCAACGCTGGACTTGCCATTTATGGGAGTTTGATCCGGCCAAGCACCAAACCTTGCTGGAGTTCTTCCGCATGACACACGAAGACATTTGGAAGGTGCTATTCAAGCCTGGCAAGTCATTGCCGGACACCGCCGAGGATCGCGGGCACAAACCGTCCCACCCCGCAAGTTCGGTGCGTCTTCGTATGTTTTCGAGGTGTATCCTCTATTTGTATACCCTGGGGAAAACACCTAATATTTTCTCGACGATTCCCCAGGCCTGGACGGAGAAGGTAGAGTGGATCTACTGTCCGGCCCTGCTGCCTGAAGAACAAGCCGGTCCACTTCTGATGAAGATGTTGGTCCCAGCGCCATACAAGGCGCCGAAGAAGAAGGCTAAGAAGGAGAGCAAGGAGACCAGGGGCGGGCTCCGTCGCAAGGGTACTTTAGACGTGGTATTCAAAGACACTGAAGCCCACTCCTCCGCCAAAAAAGACAAGGAATAGGAGGGGGGAAGAGGAAAGCCAGTCTCCCCCCGCAAGGGGGGGAGAAGAGGACGGCCTCCACACATTTGGAGGCCGAAACATCTAAGAAGGGGAAAGCCTCCCTTCCAGACGAATCCACCGCAGCCATCGACAGTAGCCCGGAGTGGGAGCCCAGGGTCAAGCCCCTGGGCGAATCGTGAGTACAAAGAAAACCCGGACATCTTCATATATCCAGTCTCACTTTTGCATAGCATTAATGTACCGAGTCTCATATTTTGCAGTCCGGTCGGGTCTGACATCGGGCAATCTTCGTCAAAAGATTTGCTGGACTTAGATGCGATGAACAGCGAGACTCTCCCGACGGCCTCCTCCCCTAAAGATAGGGACAACATTGAGGTGTCATCCCAAAGGGGCCCAGGCCAGGCCGAAGCTCGGGAGACTGTCGAGGCGGTGCCGGAGGGCCAAACCCCTGCGACCGTACACATGGGGGAGCAGACCCCCATGGATGCTGAAGGCGGTGGCTATCCTGAATTTGGCCCACAGCCAGAGACAACTCCAGAGACCAATACGGCTCCGAGGTTAGGCCAACAACCTCCGTTGACAAACGGTGGTGCGCCTATTCCACCGGCAACCTCAGTCCACCCTGAGGTACCGGATACTTTGTTGGCGACGCTGCAAAGCGCTTCCATCGTTGAAGAGCACCGTACCCTTATGGGTGCGGTTATTGAGAAGGTTCATTCCATCAAAAGCGGGCTGACCAAGGCTTGCACGAGCCTTCTAACAGGCTTTGAGCTAAGTAATGAAGTTAAAAGATTGTCATAATATAGAGAGTAGCCCCTGATACACTGTTCGGTGTTTCGAAAAGAAAGCCGGACAGAGGATCAACAAAATATCGCAGGAGACTAACTAGAAAATATCTCTGTGAATGATCAGGCCTCGCTTTTGACTGCAACCGCTCATACTGTGGAGGTCTCCGGACTAAGGCAGCGAATGGAGCTGGCCGAAAGGGAACTCGGCCTAGTGAGGAAGCAATTGGAGAATACCCAAGGTATGGGATAACTTTGTTTGTATTTAAATACAAGTGAATAGTTATTTTGACTGGAAAATGTCATGTTATGTAATAGGAGCGACGACCGAAGTCGAAGCTCTAAAGAAGGCGGTAGCCGAGGCCGAGAAAAGGGCGGCCAAAGAGCGGGCCACTCGTGAAAACCATGAAGCCCGGGTTATTAAAGTTCAACAAGAGCTCCAAGAGGCTATAGGGAAGTGTGAGACCTTGGAACGGAGCATAAAGGATCAAGAATCCGAACTCACCAAGGCTCGCGAATCCGCACGCGATGCCCGGGCTGAAGCCCAAGGTGCCCTCCAGGAAATCCAGGAGGCCCGAAAGATCGCCGCCAGTAAGGCCTTTATTTTGCAGAGCAAATATGTGAAGGAAAGATTGCGTTTACTGACCCGGATTCGGAGGTCTCCAGGGGTATTTGCGGATCTGCCGCGCAGCGTGTCTGATGTCGAACAATTCTACCGAACCGAGGAGGGGAGCTCTGCCGAGAAGCTGTTCTGGTCGCAATATCTTGTGCAAAAATACACAGTACCCTTTATCGATCAACTGAAGCAGCTGGTCGGGCTGCATAGTGCGACCGAACTCGCCCTCAAGGATTTGATTATCTGGTTATGGCCTGCTGAACCGATTCCCAGCAGCTACTTCAGACTCGTGAAGCGGCTGGTTAGTGCATGCCCTCGGCTTGACGGCATCAAGCGGTTGGTCTGCATCAAAGGTGCGTGAATGGATTTTGCCCGCGCCAAGGTGCATTCGCCCAAGATGGATGCTGTGAAGCTGATGACCGAAGGACCGCTTGAAGGGAAAGAGTACCGCAAGCCCAAGATGTATTACGACAGTGTTCTGAAGGGATCCCGCCTTGTGGCGGAGCAGTGTTCCAAGGATATTATCTTCCCATGAATGTATTAATGTTGCCCTATGTTGTAATATGAAACAAGATCATGATGTGAAATAATGCTTGTTATTCGAGCTATTACCTCCTGTGCGGCCGTTTTTTTAAATTAAAGCTGAGAGTTGGCCAGTCGTCGGCTTCTGCCCCCATGTAGGAAGTACGGGGGTGTTCGGGATAAATCTAAACACTCTTTACTCCAGAGTTTTGGTCCTTAAAGGAGGTATTTAGCACGACGAACCAGGCAATTGGACTATAAGGCTTTATCACCCTCACTTAGCCAGAGGAGTTTGACAAAAGAAAAGTAGGCGCAGCCCCTAGTGTTCGGAAGACCGAACTTGGGACACAATCGACCGAACTTGACAAAAACCGACCCATCGCATGATGCATTAGTTATCGCACAATGCGGAAGAAATCGTTAAGGATTTTGTGACCTCCCGAACAGCTGACCAGCTCTTGCCGCATCATGATAGTCAGTTTTCGGCTTTCTCTACTGAGGTGGTCGTCCGGAAGAACCGGGACACAATCGCAGTAGTTCTCCCTTTACTACCCTAGATGATATAGCAGAATGTAGGGTAGCAAGCACAGGAGCTGGGCAACCCAACTGTTGACCAAAGACATGATTCCGAGCCAATGCATATAATGGTATAAGTTCGGGGTGCCAAACTGCACTGTAAAAGTGTTCAGACTTTCTTGCTGTGTTATGGAGTACAATGAAGCCCCTGGCGAATTAAGATGTACCAGAATGTACGGGTGCGATGAAAAATAAGTAGACAAGGAAAAGTCAGGTAATAAGCAGACACTTGATACGTCCATTTTGCATCATGCTTTTATATCAATATTTATTGCATTATGGGCTGTTACTACACATTATATCTCAATACTTATGGCTATTCTCTCTTATTTTACAAGGTTTACCATGAAGAGGGGGAATGCCGGTAGCTGGAATTCTGGTTGGAAAAGGAGAAAACGTTGGAAACCTATTATGCACAACTCCAAAAGTCCTCAAACTCCACGAAACAACTTTTTGGATTTAATAAGAATTTATGAGCAAAAGAAATAGGCCAGGAGGCCCACATCCTCACCTTTCCCTTTTTCATTTTATCCTTTGGCAAGCTCTTCGTGTTTGAAAGATCATGATATATATATCCAATTGGATGTAAGTTGGCATAGGCTATTATTGTTGACATCACCTAAAGGTGAATACGTTGGGAGGCAACACAATAAGCCCCTATCTTTCTCAGTGTCCGGGTGAAACTCTATAACCACAAGTATTGAGTGAGTGTTAACAATTATGGGAGACTACGAGATAGTTGAGTATGTGAGCTTGTTGAAAAACTCTATTATTGACTCTTTCTGATGTTACAATAAATTGCAATTGCTTCAATGACTGAGATTATAGTTTGTCAGTTCCCAATGAAGTTTTTGAACCATACTTGACATTGTGAATTGCTTATTACTTGAACATAGGAAATCATATGACAAAATCTATGTATGTTGCTGTTATTAGAATGATCATGATGCCCTCATGTCCGTATTTTACTTTTATCAACACCTCTATCTCTAAACATGTGGACATATTTTTCAATTTCGGCTTCCGCTTGAGGACAAGCAAGGTCTAAGCTTGGGGGAGTTGATACGTCAATTTTGCATCATGCTTTTATATCAATATTTATTGCATTATGGGCTGTTACTACACATTATATCTCAATACTTATGGCTATTCTCTCTTATTTTACAAGGTTTACCCTGTAGAGGGGTAATGCCGGCAGCTGGAATTCTGGCTGGAAAAGGAGCAAACATTGGAAACCTATTCTGCACAACTCCAAAAGTCCTAAAACTCCACGAAACAACTTTTTGGATTTAATAAGAATTTATGAGCAAAAGAAATGGGCCAGGGGGCCCACACCCTGTCCACGAGACGAAATCAGGGGCAAGCTTACGGGACGAAACTCCGCCGCCACGAGGCGGAACCTTGGCGGAATTAATCTAGGGCTCTGGCAGACCTGTTCTGCCGGGGACACTTCCCTCCAGGAGGGGGAAATCATCACCAACGATCCTCTCATCGAGAGGGGGTCAATCTCCATCAACATCTTCAAAAGCACCATCTCCTCTCAAAACCCTAGTTCATCTCTTGTATCCAATCTTGTATCAAAACCACAAATTGGTACCTGTGGGTTGCTAGTAGTGTTGATTACTCCTTATAGTTGATGCTATTTGGTTTACTTGGTGGAAGATCATATGTTCAGATCCTTTATGCATATTATTACCCCTCTAATTATGAACATGAATATGCTTTGTGAGTAGTTACGTTTGTTCCTGAGGACATGGGTGAAGTCTTGCTATTAGTAGTCATGTGAATTTGGTATTCGTTCGATATTTTGAAGAGATGTATGTTGTCTTTCCTCTAGTGGTGTTATGTGAACGTTGACTACATGACACTTCACCATTATTTGGGCCTAGAGGAAGGCATAGGGAAGTAATAAGTAGATGATGGGTTGCTAGAGTGACAGAAGCTTAAACCCTAGTTTATGCGTTGCTTCGTTAGGGGTTGATATGGACCCATATGTTTAATGTTGTGGTTAGGTTTACCTTAATACTCCTTTTTGTAGTTACGGATGCTTGCAATAGGGGTTAATCATAAGTGGGATGCTTGTCCATGTTAGGGCAGTACCCAAGTGCCGGTCCACCCACATATCAAATTATCGAAGTACCGAACGCGAATCTTATGAACGTGATGAAAACTAGCTTGACGATAATTCCCAATGTGTCCTCGGGAGCTCCTTCTTCATTATTAGAATTTGTCCAGGCTTATCGTTTTCTACTTAAAGGATTGGGCCACCTTGCTGCACTTTATTTACTTTCTTTACTTTTTTCTCGTTACTATTTATCTTATCACAAAATTATCTATTACCTACTATTTCAGTGCTTGCAGAGAAAACCTTACTGAAAACCGCTTATCATTTCCTTCTGCTCCTTGTTGGGTTTGACACTCTTACTTATCGAAAGGACTACGATAGATCCCCTATACTTGTGGGTCATCAAGACTCTTTTCTGGCGCCGTTGCCGGGGAGAATAGCGCTCTTGGTGAGTGGAACTTGGTAAGGAAACATTTATATGGTGTGCTAAAATTTTCTGTTACTTGTCACTATGAAAACTAATCCTTTGACGGGCTTGTTTGGGGTATCTTCATCCCAACCAGAAGAGCAAAGAGATGCTCCTCAACCTACTGAACTTGATGAAAATATTCAGTTTGAGATTCCTTCGGGTATGATAGAAAAACTGCTAGCTAATCCTTTTGCAGGAGACGGAACATTGCATCCCGATTTACACCTTATCTTTGTGGATGAAGTTTGTGGATTATTTAAGCTTGCAGGTATTCCCGATGATGTTGTTAAAAGGAAGGTATTCCCTTTATCTTTGAAGGGAGATGCAATGACATGGTATAGGCTATGTGATGATACGAGATCCTGGCATTATAAGCGATTGAAGTTGGAATTTCACCAGAAGTTCTATCCTATCCATCTTGTTCATCGTGATCGTAATTACATATATAATTTCTGGCCTCGCGAAGGAGAAAGCATCGCTCAAGCTTGGGGGAGGCTTAAGTCAATGTTGTATTCATGCCCCAATCATGAGCTCTCTCAGGAAATGATTATTCAGAATTTTTATGCTCGGCTTTCTCTTGATAATCGCAACTTGCTCGATACTTCCTGTGTTGGTTCCTATATGCTGAAGACTATTGATTTTAAATGGGACTTATTGGAAAGAATTAAACACAACTCTGAAGATTGGGGATCCGACGATGTTAAGGAGTCAGGTATGACACCTAAGTTCGAGTGTGTTAAATCTTTTATGGATACCAATGCTTTCTGTGGATTTGGCTCTAAGTATGGACTTGACTCTTAGATAATAGCTACTTTTTGTGAAACTTTGGCTACTCACGTTGATCTCCCTAAAGAAAAGTGGTTTAAATATAATCCTCCTGTTGAAGTGAAAGTAGTTGCACCTATTACAGTCGAAGAAAAGACTATTACATATAGTGATCCTATTATTCCTACTTCTTATGTCGAAAAACCTCCTTTTCCTGTTAGGATAAAAGATCATGTTGAAGCTTCAACTGTTGCTCGTAAGAGTAATACTAGGACTCATACACCACCTGAGCAAATTAATGTTGAACCTGGTATTGCTATGATTAAAGATCTTTTATATGAGGACTTAGATGGGCATGTTATCTCTTTCTTAGGTGAAACTGCTAATATTGCTAGACCCGATACTAAGACACGTAGACCTGTTGTAGGCATGCCTGTTATTGCTGTTAAAATAGGAGATCATTGTTATCATGGCTTATGTGATATGGGTGCTAGTGCTAGTGCGATACCTTATGATCTTTATAAAGAAATTATGCACGATATTGCACCTGTTGATTTATAAGACATTGATGTTACTATTAAGCTTGCTAATAGGGACACCATTAAACCTATTGGGATTGTTAGAGATGTTGAAGTCTTGTGTGGGAAGCTTAAATATCCTGCCGATTTTCTTGTTCTTTCTTCCCCACAAGATGCTTTTTGTCCCATTATCTTTGATAGACCCTTCTTGAATACTGCTAGTGCTAAGATTAATTGTAAAAGGAAGGTTGTCACTGTTGGCATAGATGGTATGTCTCATGAGTTCAATTTTGCTAAGTTTAGTAGACAACCTCGTGAAAGAGAACCACCAAGTAAAGATGAAGTTACTGGTCTTGCTTCCATTGATGTTCCTCCAACTGATCCGTTAGAACAATATTTGCTAGACCATGAAAACGATATGTTTATGAAGGAAAGGGAAGAAATAGATGAAGTGTTCCTTAAACAAGAACCTATGCTGAAACATAACCTTCCTGTTGAAATTCTTGGGGATCCCCCTCCACCCAAGGGAGATCCCGTGTTTGAACTCAAACCCTTAGCTGAGAATCTTAGGTATGCTTATCTTGATGAAAAAGAAATATATCATGTTATTATTAGTGCTAACCTTTCAGAGAAAGAAGAACAAAGATTATTGAAAACTCTGAAGAAGCACAGAGCTGCTATTGGATATACTCTGGATGATCTTAAGGGCATTAGTCCCACATTATGCCAACACAAAATTTCAGTGGAGAAAGATGCCAAACCAGTTAGAGATCCTCAAAGATGATTAAATCCAAAGATGAGGGAAGTGGTAAGAAAGGAGATACTAAAGCTCCTTGAGGCAGGTATTATTTATCCCGTTGCTTATAGTGAATGGGTAAGCCCTGTCCATTATGTCCCTAAAAAGGGAGGTATTACCGTTGTTCCTAATGATAAAGATGAATTGATCCTGCAAAGAATTATTACAGGTTACAGGATGGTAATTGATTTCCGTAAGTTAAATAAAGCTACTAAGAAAGATCATTACCCTTTACCTTTTGTTGATCAAATGCTAGAAAGGCTATCCAAACACACACATTTTTGCTTTCTAGATGGTTATTCTGGTTTCTCTCAGATACCTATGTCCGTGCAGGACCAATCTAAAACTACTTTTACTTGCCCTTTTGGTACCTTTGCTTATAGACGTATGCCTTTTGGTTTATGTAATGCACCTGCTACCTTTCAAAGATGCATGATGGCTATATTTTCTGATTTTTGTGAAAATATTTGTGAGGTATTCATGGATGACTTCTCCATCTATGGATCCTCTTTTGATGATTGTTTGTGCAACCTTGATCGAGTTTTGCAGAGATGCGAAGACACTAGTCTCGTCCTGAATTGGGAAAAGTGTCACTTTATGGTGAATGAAGGCATTGTCTTGGGGCACAAGATCTCCGAGAGAGGTATTGAAGTTGATAAAGCCAAAGTTGATGCTATTGAAAAGATGCCATGTCCCAAGGACATAAAAGGTATAAGAAGTTTCCTTGGTCATGCCGGTTTTTATAGGAGGTTCATTAAGGACTTTTCTGAAATCTCTAGGCCTCTGACTAATTTATTGCCAAAAGATATTCCTTTTGTCTTTGATGATGATTGTGTAGAAGCATTTGAAACACTTAAGAAAGCTTTGATCACTGCACCTATTGTTCAGCCACCTGATTGGAATTTACCTTTTGAAATTATGTGCGATGCTAGTGATTATGCTGTAGGTGCTATTTTAGGGCAAAGAGTCGATAAGAAATTGAATGTTATCCAGTATGCTAGTAAGACTATTGATACCGCCCAGAGAAATTATGCTACTACTGAAAAAGAGTTCTTAGTAGTTGTGTTTGCATGTGATAAGTTTAGACCTTATATTGTTGATTCCAAAGTTACTATTCACACTAATCATGCTGTTATTAAATATCTTATGGAAAAGAAAGATTCTAAGCCTAGACCCATTAGATGGGTTCTCTTACTCCAAGAATTTGATTTGCATATTATTGATAGAAAGGGAGCTGAGAACCCCGTTGCAGACAACTTGTCTTGGTTAGAGAATGTTCTTGATGACCCACTGCCTATTAATGATAGCTTTCCTGATGAACAATTAGCGGTTGTCAATGCTTCTCATACTGCTCCTTGGTATGTTGATTATGCTAATTACATTTTTGCTAAATATATACCGCCTAGTTTCACATACCAGGAAAAGAAAAAGTTCTTTTATGATTTAAGACATTACTTCTGGGATGATCCACACCTTTATAAAGAAGTAGTAGATGGTATTATTAGACGTTGTGTGCCAAAGCATGAACAGGAACAAATCCTACGCAAGTGTCACTCTGAATCCTATGGAGGACACCACGCTGGAGATAGAACTGCACACAAGGTACTACAATCTGGTTTTTATTGGCCTACTCTTTTCAAAGATGCTCGTAAGTTTGTCTTATCTTGTGATGAATTTCAAAGAATAGGTAACATTAGTAGACGTCAAGAAATGCCTATGAGTTATTCTCTTGTTATTGAACCGTTTGATGTTTGGGGCTTTGATTATATGGGACCTTTTCCTGCCTCCAATGGTTATACACATATTTTAGTTGTTGTTGATTATGTTACTAAGTGGGTAGAAGCTATTCCAACTAGTAGTGCTGATCATAACACTTCTATTAAAATGCTTAAAGAAGTTATTTTTCCGAGGTTTGGAGTCCCTAGATATCTTATGACTGATGGTGGTTCACATTTTATTCATGGTGCTTTCCGTAAGATGCTTGCTAAGTATGATGTCAATCATAGAATCGCATCTCCTTATCATCCGTAGTCTAGTGGTCAAGTAGAGTTGAGCAATAGAGAGCTCAAATTAATTTTGCAAAATACTATGAATAGATCTAGAAAGAATTGGTCCAAAAAACTTGATGATGCATTATGGGCCTATAGAACTACATACAAAAAGCCTATGGGTATGTCTCCATATAAGATGGTTTATGGAAAAGCATGTCATTTACCTCTTGAACATGAACATAAAGCATATTGGGCTATTAAGGAGCTCAACTATGATTTCAAACTTGCCAGTGAGAAAAGGTTATTTGATATTAGCTCACTTGATGAATGGAGAACCCAAGCATATGAGAATGCCCAGCTTTTCAAAGAAAAAGTCAAACGCTGGCACGATAAGAGAATACAAAAGCGTGAGTTTAACATAGGAGATTATGTGTTATTATTGAACTGTCGTTTAAGATTTTTTGCAGGAAAACTTCTCTCAAAATGGGAAGGTCCCTACGTTATCAAGGAGGTCTATCGTTCTGGTGCTATAAAAATTAACAACTTTGAAGGCACAAATCCGAGGGTGGTAAACGGTCAAAGAATTAAACATTATATTTCAGGTAATCCTATCAATGTCGAAACTAATATTATTGAAACCATAACCCCTGAGTAATACATAAGAGACACTTTCCAGAATGTTCCAGACTCCAAAAAGGCATAGGCACGTGGTACGGTAAGTAAACCGACTCCAAAACAACTCTAATGGCAATTTTTATCAGTTCTGGATTATTTAAGAATTTTAGGAAGAAAGAAGTAATCCGAAAGGGACACGAGGCTCTCACAAGAGAGGAGCCCCCCCCTGTAGGGCGCGCCCCCCTATCTCATGGGCACCTCGTGTGCCTCTCGGACTCCGTTTTCTTGTATGTTATGTATTTTGGTCGGTAAAAATTCATTATATATACTCCCGAAGGTTTTGACCACCGTATGACGCAAATATCCTCTGTTTTCGTTTTGAGTTGTTCCTGTTGCAGATTTGGAACAAGATGTCGTACCAAGATTCGGAGGGAGAGAGCTACATGGCTGATTATATTGCAAACCCAAAAGTATATGGGGATGTGGAACATTATGGCTGGACCACAGAGGAAGAAGAAGACTATGATCCAAAGAGGAAGGATGAGACAAGCTCCGATGAAGAGGACGATCCACTACCTTAACCTAGTGATATGCATGTGGAGTTCAAGAAGTCAAGCCTCCCTAAGGTCCAATCTATCCCACCACGTTTTTTGCAGGACAGCAAGGCAGCACTATGCAAAAATATAATGAAACTTGAGCTCGAGAATGAGGATCTGTGGGAGGAAAATTTTATCCTCAGACGCAAGCTAGAGAAGAAAAATTCCACAACTCCTACTTCACCACCTCCGAAGAAATAATCACATGGGTATGGGCACTCCCCTTAGCAACTGCCAAGCTTGGGGGAGGTGCCCCGGTATCGTATCACCATCACACTCCTATCTTTATTGCTTTATTTAGTTCGATCCTTTTAGTAGTATCTTGATCTAGTAGATTTAAGTTTTTGATATCAAGTAGTTTTGAGTGTTTCTCTGTGATCTCTTTTTGTAATCGAGTCCGTGTGCTATCTGTAATAAAGATTAGTGTAGAGTCAATGGCTTTGCCATGTTGCTATGATCTTGAGAAAGTAGAAAGAACAAAAGAGCTCATATTGATCTTATGGATAGGGATAACTTCACACATAGAAAGTATGAGGCATAAAAATTGTTGAGAGTTGATGAATGTAGCCTTGGTCATCATTGCAATTAATAGGAAGTGATAAGGAAATAGGGGTTCACATATAAATATATTGTCTTGGACATCTTTTATGATTGTGAAGCACTCATTAAGTTTGACATGCTAAAAGAGTTGATGTTGGACAAGGAAGACAACGTAATGGTTTATGCTTTTTGACATCTCAATTAAAGTATATTGTCATTGACCTTCCAAACATGTTGAGCTTGCCTAACCCCTCATGCTAGCCAAATTCCTTGCACCAAGTAGAGATACTACTTGTGCTTCCAATTATCCTTGAACCCAGTTTTGCCATGAGAGTCCACCATACCTACATATGGATTGAGTAAGATCCAACAAGTAAGTTGTCATCGGTGCAAGCAATAAAAATTGCTCTCTAAATATCTATGACTTATTAGTGCAGAGAAAATAAACTTTGTACGAACTTGTTGTGGAAGTAATAAAAGCGACAGACTGCATAATAAAGGTCCACATACAATGGGCAATATAAAGTGACGTTCTTTTGCATTAAGATTTCATGCATCAACCCTAAACGTGCATGACAACCTCTGCTTCCCTCTGCGAAGGGCCTATCTTTTACTTTATGTTTTTACATTATGCTTGAGTCAAGGTGATCCTCACCTTTCCCTTTTTAATTTTATCCTTTGGCAAGCTCTTCGTGTTTGAAAGATCATGATATATATATCCAATTGGATGTAAGTTGGCATAGGCTATTATTGTTGACATCACCTAAAGGTGAATACGTTGGGAGGCAACACAATAAGCCCCTATCTTTCTCAGTGTCCGGCTGAAACTCTATAACCACAAGTATTGAGTGAGTGTTAACAATTATGGGAGACTACGAGATAGTTGAGTATGTGAGCTTGTTGAAAAACTCTATTATTGACTCTTTCTGATGTTACGATGAATTGCAATTGCTTCAATGACTGAGATTATAGTTTGTCAGTTCCCAATGAAGTTTTTGAACCATACTTGACATTGTGAATTGCTTATTACTTGAACATAGGAAATTATATGACAAAATCTATGTATGTTGTTGTTATTAGAATGATCATGATGCCCTCATGTCCGTATTTTACTTTTATCGACACCTCTATCTCTAAACATGTGGACGTATTTTTCGATTTCGGCTTCCGCTTGAGGACAAGCGAGGTCTAAGCTTGGGGGAGTTGATACATCAATTTTGCATCATGCTTTTATATCAATATTTATTGCATTATGGGCTGTTACTACACATTATATCTCAATACTTATGGCTATTCTCTCTTATTTTACAAGGTTTACCATGAAGAGGGGGAATGCTGGCAGCTGGAATTCTAGCTGGAAAAGGAGCAAACGTTGGAAACCTATTCTCCGCAACTCCAAAAGTCCTGAAACTCCACGAAACAACTTTTTGGATTTAATAAGAATTTATGAGCAAAAGAAATAGGCCAGGGGGGCACACTCTGTCCACGAGACAGGGGGCGCCCCCCTGTAGGGCGCGACCTCCTATCTCGTGGGCCCCCTGGTGGGCCTCCGGCGTCCATCTTCTGCTATATCATCACCTTTACCCTGGAAAAAATCGGGGGCAAGCTTACGGGACGAAACTCCACCGCCACGAGGCGGAACCTTGGCAGAATCAATCTAGGGCTCTGGCAGAGGTGTTCTGCTGGGGACACTTCCCTCTCGGAGGGGGAAATCATCACCAACGATCCTCTCATCGAGAGGGGGTCAATATCCATCAACATCTTCACCAGCACCATCTCCTCTCAAAACCCTAGTTCATCTCTTGTATCCAATCTTGTATCAAAACCACAAATTGGTACCTGTGGGTTGCTAGTAGTGTTGATTACTCCTTATAGTTGATGCTATTTGGTTTACTTGGTGGAAGATCATATGTTCAGATCCTTTATGCATATTATTACCCCTCTGATTATGAACATGAATATGCTTTGTGAGTAGTTACATTTGTTCCTGAGGACATGGGTGAAGTCTTGCTATTAGTAGTCATGTGAATTTGGTATTCGTTCGATATTTTGATGAGATGTATGTTGTCTTTCCTCTAGTGGTGTTATGTGAACATCGACTACATGACACTTCACCATTTTTTTGGCCTAGAGGAAGGCATAGGGAAGTAATAAGTAGATGATGGGTTGCTAGAGTGACAGAAGCTTAAACCCTAGTTTATGCGTTGCTTCATTAGGGGTTGATATGGACCCATATGTTTAATGTTGTGGTTAGGTTTACCTTAATACTCCTTTTTCTAGTTGCGGATGCTTGCAATAGGGGTTAGTCATAAGTGGGATGCTTTTCCATGTTAGGGCAGTACCCAAGTGTCGGTCCACCCACATATCAAATAATCGAAGTACCGAACGTGAATCTTATGAATGTGATGAAAACTAGCTTGACGATAATTCCCAATGTGTCCTCGGGAGCTCCTTCTTCATTATTAGAATTTGTCCAGGCTTATCCTTTGCTAGTTAAAGGATTGGGCCACCTTGCTGCACTTTATTTACTTTCTTTACTTTTTGCTCGTTACTATTTATCTTATCACAAAACTATCTATTACCTACTATTTCAGTGCTTGTAGAGAAAACCTTACTAAAAACCACTTATCATTTCCTTCTGCTCCTCGTTGGGTTCGACACTCTTACTTATAGAAAGGACTACGATAGATCCCCTATACTTGTGTGTCATCAACACTACCAATTATTTTTCGTTGTAATTTGATTAATACGTCAAAGGATATCTGTACAAGTAGTGCAATAAGCAAATAAGGCTATTATGACATGCCATGACCAAGAGCGAGCTGCGTGCGGGTATTTAAAACAGGTATGAAGATCACTAGCAGAGACCACCTGGGTATTCCCTTGTACGTCCTAGCCCCTTGATTTCTTGGTGTGTCCGTCCCGCTACGGGTCTGATGAGCAGGTTTATCAGAAAAGGTCTCGAGAAGAGAAGAAACCTAAAAGGAAGAAAAGAGGTGAAGGTGTGCGGATCCAGGAGCGGTTGAGCCGCATTATGGACCGTGGTCTAGCTGCCCTCCGTCCGTTCCCATGGTATTTTAAGTGCATAATTGTGTACGCACGGCACGGATTTCACCACCTTTTTGGGGATTGGACGGAGGCCAAATTGCTAGCTGAGCTCTGATCGAGCCGGAGGGTCCTGTTGCAGCATAGCTCGGACTCGCTTAATGTTGTCCGGGGGCCTTATTGCCGAATTGAGTTTTTGCCTAAGAAGGCTATTATGTACCACTGTTGCAAGGGCCGCGGTGTGCTCCTCAGTACGGAGGGAGCGCTCCGTATTTGCATTGACTGTTATGACACCACGAGGACCGGGCATCTTGAGCTTAAGATATGCATAGTGCGGCACCGCGTTGAAACGAGCAAATGCAATTCATCCGAGCAGTGCATGATAACCACTGCAGAAGGGGACGATGTCGAAGATTAATTCTTCGCTTCGGAAATTATCCGGGGATCCGAAGACCACTTATAGTGTGATCGAGCCCGTACAGCAGGCCTCTACATATGGTATAACACCTTTAAAGGTGGTTTTTGTGGGCTTGATTCTTGAGCGATCAATACCCATTTTGCACACTGTATCCTGATAGAGCAGGTTCAAGCTGCTACTACCGTCCATGGGGACGCGGGTGAGGTGGAATCCATCGATAAAAGGGTCTAGCACCAGTGCGGCTGAACCGCCATGACGGGTACTAGTCGGATGGTCCCTTCAATCAAAGGTGATCGGATAGGAGGACCATGGGTTGTATTTTGGGGCGACTGGCTCCATCGCATAGACGTCCCTTAGTGCGCGCTTCCGCTCCCTTTTGGGTATATGGGTAGCTGATGACCCGCAAGTATACGGGATATTTGTAGCCTCTTTCGATATATAAGAGTGTCGAACCCAACGAGGAGCTAAAGGTAGAACAAATACTCTCTCAAGTCCTATCGGCCACTGATACGACTCTACACATGCTTGACGTTCGCTTTACCTAGAACAAGTATGAAACTAGAAGTACTTTGTAGGTGTAGTTGGATAGGTTTGCAAGATAATAAAGAACACGTAAATAAAAGCTAGGGGCTATTTAGATAAAAAAGCTATAAAGTAAATATAACGAGTGTGAAAAAGTGGTGGTAGGAGTTGTGAAACTGTCCCTAAGCAATTGACTATGTTACTAGATCGGTAATCACTATTGCAATTCTATTTGAGGGAGAGGCATAAGCTAACATACTTTCTCTACTTGGATCATATGCACTTATGATTGGAACTCTAGCAAGCATCCGCAAATACTAAAGATTCATTAAGGTAAAACCCAACCATAGCATTAAAGTATCAAGTCCCCTTTATCGCATACGCTAACAACCTACTTACTCGGGTCTGTGCTTCTGTCACTCATGCCACCCACCATAAGCAAATCATAAACATATTGCAAACCCTACAGCGGGAATCCCTCATGCTTGCACGACATGGAGGGCACAATAGGACAGCACCAATAATAAAACATGCAACTCAAACAAATCATAGCAATTCATCAATCACCGATATGACAACGGAAATCTACTCAAACATCATAGGATGGCAACGCATCATTGGATAATAATATGAAGCATAAAGCACCATGTTCAAGTAGAGGGTACAACGGGTTGCGGGAGAGTGGAATGCTGGATATAGATGGGGGGAGGTGATGGAGATGTTGGTGAAGATGGCGGCGGTGTTGGTGAAGATCGCGGTGATGATGATGGACCCCAACGGCGTTCCGGCGCCACCGGAAGCAAGGGGGAGAGAGCCCCCCTTATTCTTCTTATTCCTTGACCTCCTCCCTAGATGGGAGAAGGGTTTCCCCTCTGGTCCTTGGCTCCCATGGCGTGGGAGGGGCGAGAGACCCTCCGAGATTTGATCTATCTCTCCGTTTCTGCGTTCTCAGATTCTACCCCTTCACCGTTTCTTTTATATCCGGAGATCCGTAACTCCGATTGGGGTGAATCGTTTGCCCAGATCTTTCTCATAAAATTAGCTTTCTTGCGGCAAAAGAAGAGCGTCAACCACCTTACAGGGGGACCAGGAGAGTCCAGGGCGCGCCACCTATCTCCTGCCCCCCTCGGGCACCGTCTCGCGTTGATTTTACTTCCCAAAAATCACAAATATTCCAAAATAATTATCTGTCCATTTTTATCCTGTTTGGACTCCGTTTGATATGGGGTTTCTGTGAAACATAAAACATGCAATAGACAGGAACTGGCACTGGGCACCGGGTCAATATGTTAGTCCCAAAAAATAGTATAAAAAGTTGCCAAAAGTATATGAAAGTTGTAGAATATTGGGATGGAACAATCAAAAATTATAGATACGACGGAGACGTATCAGCATCCCCAAGCTAAATTCCTACTCGTCCTCAAGGAGGTAAATGATAAAAAAGATAATTTTTGATGTGGAATGCTACCTATCATAATCTTGATCATATGTCTAATCATGGCATGAATATTTAGACACGAGTGATTCAAAGCAATAGTCTATCATTTGACATAAAAAAACAATAATACTTCCAGCGTACTAATAAAGCAATCATGTCTTTTCAAAACAACAAGGACAAAGCAAGCTTATCCCTACAAAATCATATAGTTTGGCCATGCTTCATTTTCGTCACAGAAAATGCCCCCATCATGCACAACCCCGATGACAAGCCGAGCAATTGGTTCATACTTTTTAACGCGCTTCAGCTTTTTCAACCCTCACGCAATACATGAGCGCAAGCCATGGATATAGCACTATAGGTGGAATAGAATATAATGATGGAGGTTATGTGGAGAAGAAAAAAAAGGAGAAAGTCTCACATCGACGCGGCTAATCAACGGGCTATGGTCAATTGATGTCAATGCGAGGAGTAGGGATTGCCATGCAACGGATGCACTAAGAGCTATAAGTGTATGAAAGCTCAACAAAAGAAACTAAGTGGGTGTGCATCCAACTTGCTTGCTCATGAAGACCTAGGGCATTTGAGGAAGCCCATCGTTGGAATATACAAGCCAAGTTCTATAATGAAAATTCCCACTAGTATATGAAAGTGATAACATAGGAGACTCTCTATATGAAGAACATGGTGCTACTTTGAAGCACAAGTGTGGAAGAAGGATAGTAACATTGCCCCTTTTCTTTTTATTTTTTTATGGGGCAATGCTCTATAATGATTATCATCACACTTTTATTTACTTACAACCGAATATTACAACTCGATACTAGAACAAAGATATGACTCTATATAAATGCTTTCGGCGGTGTACCGGGATGTGCAATGATCTAGCGTAGCAATGACATCAAAAAATGGACAAGCCATGTAAACATCATGCTAGCTATCTTACGATCATGCAAAGCAACATGACAATGAATGCTCAAGTCATGTATATGATGATGATGAAAGTTGCGTGGCAATATATCTCGGAATGGCTATGGAAATGCCATGATAGGTAGGTATGGTGGCTGTTTTGAGGAAGATATAAGGAGGCTTATGTGTGATAGAGCGTATCATATCATGGGGTTTGGATGCACCGGCAAAGTCTGCACCAACTCTCAAGGTGAGAAAGGGCAATGCACGGTACCGAAGAGGCTAGCAATGATGGAAAGGTAAAAGTGCGTATAATCCATGGACTCACATTAGTCATAAAGAACTCATAAACTTATTGCAAAAGTTTATTAGCCCTCGAAGCAAAGTACTAGTACGCATGCCCCTAGGGGGATAGATTGGTAGGAAAAGACCATCGCTCGTCCCCGACCGCCACTCATAAGGAAGACAATCAAAGAAACACCCCATGCTTCAAATTTGTCACACAATGGTTACCATACGTGCATGCTATGGGATTTGCAAACCTCAACACAAGTGTCTCTACAATCCAAAACCACCCACTAGCATGACTCTAATATCACCACCTTTATATCGCAAAACTATTGCAAGGAATCAAACATCATATTCAGCGATCTACAAGTTTATGTAGGATTTTATGACTAACCATGTGAATGACCAATTCCTGTTATCTCTCTAAAAAGATACAAGTGAAGGAAGAGAGTTTAATTATTTTCTACAAAAGATATGCCCACGCTCCAACAAATATAAGTGAAGCAAAAGAGCATTCTACAAATGGCAGTTTTCTATGTAAAGGGAAACAGTCAATCCAAACTTCAAATGATATAAGTGAAGCACATGAAGCATTCTATAAAGCCATACTCAAAAGATATAAGTGAAGTGCAATGCGTATTCTATAAATCAACCAAGGACTATCTCATACCAGCATGGTGCATAAAAATGAAAACTATATGCAAAAGACGCTCCAAGACTTGCACATAATGCATAAACGAAACGAATACGAAAACATACCGATACTTGTTGAAGAAAGAGGGGATGCCTTCCGGGGCATCCCCAAGCCTAGACGCTTGAGTCTCCTTGAATATTTACTTGGGGTGCCTCGGGCATCCCCAAGCTTGAGCTCTTGCCTCTCTTCCTTTTCCTCATATCGAGACCTCCTCGTTTAGACACTTCATCCACACAAAAGTTCAACAGAAAACTCGGTAAGATCCGTTAGTATAATAAAGCAAGTCACCACTCTAAGTACTATGGAAAACCAATTCATATTTTGTTTTTTCATTGTGTATACTGTAATATAACTTTTCCATGGCTTAATCCACTAATATAAATTGATAATTTCATCAAAACAAGGAAACTATGCATCAAAAACAGAATCTATCAAAAACAGAACAGTCTGTAGCAATCTGAAAATCCACCATACTTTTGGTACCCCAACAATTCTACCAAAATTAGGAAAAATAAAAATGCTGTATATAAAGACAGTGCAAAAAGAATCAGAACCTTTTGACTTTCCATTTAAAAATGTAAAATCGCGCACTACAGCCAAAGTTTCTGTCCTGCACCATAACCAACAAGCATCCTAAAGGCAAAACTTGGCACATTATTTTTATAATACAATGGAATTGTAGAAGGAGATAATTATTTGTGATGAAAAGTTTCTGTAACTAATATTCACACAGTTTCCATGAGCATGAACAAAGTTCAAGGAGCTCTCCCACTTCAACAATGCTTGTCTTTCTCACTTTCACTTTCCTTTTTTTTTAAAAGTTTTAGGTTCCCCTCTTTTTTTAAACTATACGAAAGCACTCAACAGAAATAAATGACTCTCTAAAACTTCCGGGTTGTCTCCCTGGCAGCGCTTTTTTAAAGCCATTAAGCTAGGCATTTAGTGCTCAAGTAATGAATCCACCCGGATCCCAAGGTATATAAAAGCTGATTTGTGATTTAGTAGTGAGCACAAAGAAACATATATCAAGCAATGACGAAGTCTAACTCTCTTCCTATGCATCGGCATGTCATAAAAGAACAATTCATGCATACCAAGTAAAGGCCAATGCATAGTATAAACAGTTTCTTGCAATTTTATTATATTGGAAACATAGAGAGGTGGAGATATAGTTCCTCTCTCATAATAATTGCAAGTAGGAGCAGCAAGCACATGCATATTACATTCATCAAAATCATCATATGCAATGGTAAAAGGCAACCCATCAATATAATCCTTACTAAGCGCAAATTTCTCCGATATAGTGTAGTCGGGAGAATTCAAAAAGATAATAGGACTATCATGCGTGCGTGCAATAGCAACAATTTCATGTTTAACATAAGGAACTATATCAAGTTCATCTCCATAAGCATAATTCATATTGGCATCTTGGCCACAAGCATAGCAAGCATCATCAAAAAGGGATATTTCAAGGGAATCAACGGGATCATAACAAACATCATAGCAATCATCCTTCGGTAAGAACGAAGGGGAATTAAACAATGTATGAGTTGAAGAGTTACTCTCATTAGAAGGTGGGCACGGGTAGCTAATCCTCTCTTCCTCCTTTTGTTCTTCGCTCTCATCATCATCTTTTTCGTCCAATGAGCTCACAGTTTCATCAATTTCTTCTTCCATAGATTCCTGCAAAATATTAGTCTCTTCTTGGACAGCGGAGACTTCCTCAATAAATGCATTAATATAGTAATTGTATTCATAATTTTCATAGCAATATCTAAGTATAGCAAGATTTTCAGGCCTATAAACACCATCATCATCAAAAGCTTCATACTTTTCAAACAAAGATTCAATTTCATAAGCAGCCTTAAAAGCAACAAATTCTTCTATTTGTTTCACATCATAGTAATCATATATACCATTAGCATAAGAAGCTAAGGTTTCATTATCATTAGATTTGCACGAAAAGGGAAGGTGTGGAGCCTTCATCCTAGAGCAACAAGTAATATCATATCTCAAGCATAGATCCCGGACGTACCAACGCAACATAATAAATTGATCCCATAATAGTTTCCCTTTTTGTGTCGAGCGATAATCCCTAAAGTATTCACGTTGATCCAATGTGTCTCCCATTATAAAGTTGAATGGGGTTTTCTCAGGATTATCAAAGTAGTACATAATATCTTTCATATAATGAGAATCGAGGGTTTTAGGAGTTACCCCATCTCCATGAGTAGCAAGTACACCTAATTTTTTTTGGTATTTCGTGCTCCATATCCATAACTAAAGATAGAGAACAACTAAGAACAACAAATAAAAATTACTTAGCGATAAAGCAAACAAGCACACACGAGAATATTCACCCCACGCTATGACTCCCCGGCAACAGCGCCAGAAAAAGGTCTTGATGACCCGCAAGTATACGGGATAGTTGTAGCCTCTTTCGATAAGTAAGAGTGTCGAACCCAATGAGGAGCTAAAGGTAGAAAAAATACTCTGTCAAGTCCTATCGGCCACTGATATGACTCTACGCACACTTGACGTTCGCTTTACCTAGAACAAGTATGAAACTAGAAGTACTTTGTAGGTGTAGTTGGATAGGTTTGCAAGATAATAAAGAACACATAAATAAAAGCTAGGGGCTGTTTAGATAAAGAAGCAATAAAGTAAATATAACGAGTGTGAAATAGTGGTGGTAGGAGTTGTGAAATTGTTCCTAAGCAATTGACTACGTTACTAGACCGGTAATCACTATTGCAATTCTATTTGAGGGAGAGGCATAAGCTAACATACTTTCTCTACTTGGGTCATATGCACTTATGATTGGAACTCTAGCAAGCATCCGCAAATACTAAAGATTCATTAAGGTAAAAACCAACCATAGCATTAAAGTATCAAGTCCCCTTTATCGCATACGCAAACAACCTACTTACTCGGGTATGTGCTTCTATCACTCACGCCACCCACCATAAGCAAATCATAAACATATTGCAAACCATACAGCAGGAATCCCTCATGCTTGCGCGACACGGAGGGCACAATAGGACATCACCAATAATAAAACATGCAACTCAAACAAATCATAGCAATTCATCAATCACCGATAGGATAACGGAAATTTACTCAGACATCATAGGATGGCAACATATCATTGGATAATAATATGAAGCATAAAGCACCATTTTCAATTAGAGGGTACAGCGAGTTGCGGGAGAGTGGACTGCTGGATATAGATGGGGGGAGGTGATGGAGATGTTGGTGAAGATGGCGGTGGTGTTGGTGAAGATCACGGTGATGAAGATGGCCCCCGGCGGCGTTCCGGCGCCACCGGAAGCAAGGGGGAGAGAGCCCCCTTCTTCTTCTTCTTCCTTGACCTCCTCCCTAGATGGGAGAAGGGTTTCCCCTCTGGTCCTTGGCTCCCATGGCGTGGGAGGGGCGAGAGCCCCTCTGAGATTGGATCTATCTCTCTGTTTCTACATTCTCAGATTCTACCCCTTCACCGTTTCTTTTATATGCGGAGATCCATAACTCCGATTGGGGTGAATCTTTCACCCAGATCTTTGTCATAAAATTAGCTTTCATGTGGCAAAAGAAGAGTTTCAACCGCCTTACGGGGTGCCCAGGAGAGTCCAAGGCACGCCTGCCTCCCTGGGGCGCGCCCCTATCTCCTGGCCCCCTCGGGCACATTATCGTGTTGATTTTACTTCCCAAAAATCACAAATATTCCAAAATAATTCTCCTTCTGTTTTTATCCCGTTTGGACTCTGTTTGATATGGGGTTTCTGTGAAACATAAAAGATGCAACAGACAGGAACTGGCACTGGGCACTGGATCAATATGTTAGTCCCAAAAAATAGTATAAAAAGTTGCCAAAAGTATATGAAAGTTGTGGAATATTGGCATGGAACAATCAAAAATTATAGATACGACGGAGACGTATCAGTAGCATATATCATGTTTACCATTTTCACTTGAGGAGGAAACTTCTTCTGCCCCCTTGTGTTCGGTGGCCTGGGCTCCTCGTCGTCGTTGCTTTGCGATCCCTTTTCTCTGTTTTTGGCGTTTAACTTGCCGGCCTGTTTAAATACCCAACATTCTCTATTGGTATGATTGGATGGTTTATCGGCGGTGCCGTGGATTTGGTATGGACGATCGAGTATGCGGTCCAAGCTGGATGGGCCCGGGTTGTTTCTATTAACTAGATTTTTCCGTTGACCGGACTTGGAGCCGCTGAATCCGGCATTGACGGCCGTGTCTTCAGAGTTATCGCCATTATTTTGCCATTTGTTTTTACTGCGTCGGGGCTTGCCGTTACTGTCTCTGGCTTCGAAAGTGCTAGGCTTACTTGAGGTGCTGTTGCTACAAGCTAACTAGCTATCCTCGCCCGCGCAAAAGCGGGTCATAAGCGTCATAAGGGCTGCCATGGACTTTGGCTTCTCTTGACCAAGCTGTCGGGCGAGCCACTCGTCGTGGATGTTATGCTTAAAGGTCGCTAGGGCTTCGGCATCCGGACAGTCGATGATTTGGTTCTTTTTAGTTAAGAATCGAGTCCAGAATTTCCTGGCTGACTCTCTGGGTTGTTGGATTATATAACTTAAGTCATCGGCATCCGGAGGTCGGACATAGGTGCGTTGGAAGTTGTCAAGGAATGCATCTTCCAGGTTCTCCCAACTGTCGATAGAGTTTTCAAGTAGGCTGTTGAACTAGTGTCGAGCTGGTCCCTTAAGTTTTTAGCGGGAGGTACTTGATGGCATGGAGATCATCGCCGCGGGCCATATGTATATGGAGAAGGAAGTCCTCGATCCATACCGCGGTGTTTGTTGTTCCATCATATGATTCGATGTTTATGGGTTTCAACCCCTCTAGGAATTCATGTTCCATTACTTCATCAGTGAAGCATAGGGGGTGTGCAGCGCCTCTGTATCGGGCTACGTCGTGATGTAGCTCGAATGGAGCCGGTCCGTGGTATTCGGCCCAGACTGGTGTGTATTTGTTGTATCCGGTGTGGTGGCCGTCGTTGCACGTTGGGGCGCACCCCCGCGATCCGTAGATCGATCTGGTCTGGCCTGCTTTATTCTCCAAGTCGTATCACAGGTTAGGTGTGTATCCCCGAGTTGTTGTGTTTCTATTTGTTTGGCGACGTGATGTCGTCTTGTGTTCAGGCTGAATTGCCGCTTTGTCTCGACCACGCGGTGGTCAGTCGGCCGCATTATATGCTGGCAGTGCAGGTTCCAGTGCCTCGTCATCGAATTGAGGTAGTAATTTGTGCTTCGGTTACTTTTGGTTGGGCGCTTGAGTCTGTATTCCTTGGCTGCCAGGACCTCAGTTCATCTATCAGTGAGCAGATCTTGATCAGCTTGAAGCTGCTGCTGCTTCTTCTTTAGGCTCCTTGTCGTGGCAACAAGGCGGCGCTTAAAGCGCTCCTGCTCGACGGGATCCTCTGGCACGATAAATTCTTTGTCGCTGAGGCTCACCTCGTCCTCGGAGAGAGGCATGTAGTTGTTGTCCTCCGAGTCGTCGTTCACGGCCTGTTCATCGGGGCTGGCTTGCCATCTTCCTGTTCGGCCTGTTCAAAACTTGGCTTGGCAGGGTCTTCATTGTGTTCAGCATCGTCTGAAGTGTTGTTCTCTCTTGTGCCAGTATCGCTATTTTTACCATGGCGTGATTTAGAGCAGCGCTGCTGACGTTGGCGCTTAGACTGCTTCTCAGGAAGTTTGTCATTAGTTTCATCTTGTATGTCGTTGCCATTGTCTTCTTTGGGTGTATCCACCATGTATATATCGTCTGAGGAGGTGGCTATCCAGTGCCCTGTGGGCGATGGTTCCTATTCTTCTCTGGCATCGTCGTCCATACCGTCGACGTCTTCAGAGTCGAAATCAAGCATGTCAGTCATATCATAGACAGTGCCTATCAAATGGGTGGTGGGTGGGCAACGAAGTTCTTCGTCGTTCGCTTCCCACTCAAGCCAGACATAGTTTGGCCAGGAATCTCCTGACAAGGAGAGAGACTTTAATGAGTTTAACACGTCACCTAGGGGCGAGTGTTGGAAGATGTCCACGGAGATGAACTCTAAGATTGGCGCCCAGTCAGACTCGATGGGTGTGGATTCACACGGTTCGGAACCTGTAACCGGAGACGAGTCCGAGGCCCCGATGACACAGGCCTCGTTGGAGGTCAAATCTATGCTCGGCTCTAGCGCTGTCGAGTCTGTGACTTCCATGGCGAGGTTAAGCCTCCCTGAGGGAGTCCTGGATTAGGGGGTCCTCGGACAGCCGGACTATATACTTATGCCGGACTGTTGGACTATGAAGATACAAGATTGAAGACTTCATCCCGTGTCCAGGTGCGACTCTCCTTTGCGTGGAAGGCGAGCTTGGCAATTCGGATATGTAGATTTCCTTCTCTGTAACCGACTCTGGGTAACCCTAGCCCCCTCTGGTGTCTATATAAACCGGAGGGTTTAGTCCATAGGACAACAACAATCATAATCATAGGCTAGCTTCTAGGGTTTAGCCTCTACGATCTCGTGGTAGATCAACTCTTGTAATACTCATATCATCAAGATCAATCAAGCAGGAAGTAGGGTATTACCTCCATAGAGAGGGGCCGAACCTGGGGAAACATCGCGTCCCCCGCCTCCTAATTAGCCTTAGACGCACAGTTCGGGACCCCCTACCCGAGATCCGCCAGTATTGACACCAACATTGGTGCTTTCATTGAGAGTTCCACTGTGTCGTCACAGTAAGGCTTGATGGCTCCTTCAATCATCCACAACAATGAGGTCCAGGGTGAGGTTTTCCTCCCTGAACAGATCTTCATATTCGGTGGCTTCGCACTGCGGGCATATTCGCTTGGCCAGCTGGAGCAGATCGATAGCTATGCCCCTGGCCATCAGGTCGGGTTTGGAAGCCTGAATTACACTGCCGACATCCGCGGAGACTTGATCTTCGACGGGTTCGAGCCCTTGACATGTGCGTCCTACAGTCATGATGAGCATGACTTAGATCTACCATCGGACGGTGTTCACGAGATCACACCTACAGCTGCCCCGACTTTAATCCAGAGCAGATCGTGCCATCTGAGGATGGGTGGATGGACCCCGCCACGGAGGCCGCACAGTCAGCGGCGATAGAGCCGAACATAGATCTCACTTCCAAGGAAGTCTATGTCATCAGACCCTCGGACTTGTCTCCGGCCATAGGCTCCGAACCGCGTGCATCCGTGCCCATCGTACCTAACTGGGCACCGATCATGGAGTTTACCTCCGCGGATATCTATCGGCACTCTCCCTTGGGCGACGTGCTAAACTCGTTAAAATCTCTCTCCCTGTCAGGGGACTCCTGGCCGAACTATGTTCGGCTTGAGTGGGAATCGAACAACGAAGGAATTCATTACCCACCCACCACCCACTTAATAGCCATTGTCGATGACTTACCGACACGACTCCAAAGACATCAACAGTATGGACAACAATGACGGAGAAGAAACGGAACCACCGCCCACAGGGCGCTGGACAGCTACCCCATCATATGACATATATATGGTGGACACACCGAAAGAAAGCAATGGCGAGCATCAGAAGGATGCAACGGAGGATAATCCCCTTGAAAAGCAAACAAAGCGTCGACGTCAGCGGCGCTGCTCTAAACCCCGCCATAGCAAAAACAGTGATACCGGCATAAAAAAGAATGACACCCCGGACGATGCTAAAGATAATAACGACCCCGCAGACCCAGCGATGGAGCAGGACGATCAAAGGGGCGGCAAACAATGTCCGGGGCCGCTGCCCGATCGCAGCGATGCCAAAGACAAAACTTATGAACCTATCTCCGGAGAGGAGAACAGTCCGGACGACGATGCACACATCATCTAGGAAAAGCACTTGGAACAAGAGCACCTCCACAAAAGGCTTATTGCCACCGCGAGGAGCTTGAAGAAGCAGAAGCAACAGCTTAAGGCCGCGCATAATATGCTCAACCACAGATGGAACAAAGTGCTCCACACTGACGAAATATACGGCAGTAATCGCCACACAAAGAGCTACCCAAAACGTAAGCTGCTGCCCGAATTTGACGATGAGGCTATCGCACCCATTCCGCCGAAAAACAATATGGTCGATCCGGACCGACCACCCTGTGACCGAGACAGAGCGGCTAATGACGCTGCACACAAGACAGCACACGATCTCCATGAGCACCTAGACAAAAAAGCTGGCATGACCAGATCCATAATGGATCTAGGAAACATGTTCCTATGCAGGATCACGGCCACCAAACCGACTATACCGATCCACTACCAGCTCGGAATCAACACCGAACACTACAGCTATCGGACCAACGCCACGGCACATCCAAATACATGGGTGCCGCACACCCCCTGTGCTTCACCAATGAGGTGCTGGATCATGAATTTCCAGAGGGGTTTAAACCCGTCAACATCGAGCCATACGACGGAACGACAGACCCCGCAGTCTGGATTGAGGACTTTATTCTTCACATCCATGTGGCTCGTGGAGACGATCTCCACGCCTTCAAATACCTACCCCTCAAGTTGAAAGGACCAGCTCGGCACTGGTTGAAAAGCCTCCCCGAAAATTCCATTGGAAGCTAGGAGGAACTCGAGGACGCGTTCAGGGCTAATTATCAAGGGACATATGTCCGACCTCTGGATGCAGACGATTTAAGTCACATAATTCAACAACCTGGAGAGTCAGCCCGTAAACTTTGGAATAGATTTCTCACAAAGAAGAACCAAATCGTCGACTGTCCGGACGCTGAAGCCCTAACAGGTTTCAAACACAGCGTCCGGTATGAATGGCTCACCAGACACCTCGGTCAGGACAAGCCAAGGAAAATGGCAGCCCTAACAACTCTTATGACCCGATTTTGCGCGGGCGAGGACAGTTGGTTGGCCCGCAGCGGCACCAGCGATCCAGGCACATCTAAAATCAGGGATGGCAATGGAAATCCGCCAATAAAAGCGTCGAAATAATGAAGACAGCCCAGACAATACAACGGTAAATGCCATCAGGGGCTCTAGACCTGGTCAATGGAAAAAGCCATTTAAAGGCAACAGAGATGGTCCGTCCAATCTAAATAAAATTTTAGACAGGTCTTGTCAAATTCATAGCACCCCTGAGAAACCTGCGAATCACACCAACAAAGAATGATGGGTCTTCAAGCAGGCCGGCAAGCTAAACGCCGAACACA
Organism: Triticum aestivum; assembly: GCF_018294505.1. NCBI lineage: Eukaryota > Viridiplantae > Streptophyta > Magnoliopsida > Poales > Poaceae > Triticum > Triticum aestivum. Next base: position 266,306,176 of record NC_057795.1, on the reverse strand, counting down.
AGGGGAGGAAGCTACCAAGTGAAGACGAGGAAGAACCTCACCAGCCGAACGCTGGGGGACAGAAAAAATTTCCACCAGAGGTCAAAACAATGAACATGAGCTACGCCACCCACATACCAAAGAGGAAGCACAAACGCGCACTCCGAGATGTATACACCGTGGAACCAGTCACCCCCAAATTCAATCCATGGTCGGTCTGTTCGATCACCTTCGATCGCAGGGATCATCCGACTAGTATCCGGCATGGAGGTTCGGCCGCCTTGGTGCTTGACCCAATAATTGACGGATACCATCTCACCTGAGTCCTCATGGACGGCGACGGTAGTCTTAATCTGATATATCAGGACACTATCCGCAAGATGGGGATAGACCCGTCGAGAATCAACAAAAGAAGTACTACCTTTAAAGAAGTAATATCAGGCGTAGAGACCCGCTGCATGGGCTCTTTGACGTTAGAGGTTGTATTTGGTTCTCCCGACAACTTTCGAAGCGAAGAACTAATCTTCGACATTGCTCCGTTCCGGAGCGGCTATCATGCACTACTCGGAAGAACGACCGTCGCTCGTTTCAATGCAGTACCACATTATGCTTATCTCAAACTTAAGATGCCCGGTCCACGTGGCGTCATCACTATCAGCGGAAACACAAAGCGTTCTCTTCGCGCGAAAGACTACGTGGCGGCTCTAGCAGCCAAACCATTGAATGACCTCTCCAACCCGAGTAACTGATCGGTCTTCGAGACCACGGACACGGCTAGATGTGTCCGGTGCACCACTAGTTGTAACAGCCCAAATAAACGTGAGCTTGATTAATGGCTAAGACCCCATATTTGGTGCTAGGGGTGTCGCATGCAAAAAAGGCCCATTGTTCGGCCCGACCGTAGTTACACTCAAGAGATCGAGTTTTTCGTGGTTCATTAAGATTGACCGACTTTACGTACGGTCACACCAGATTCTTTCACCTAGGTTTTTCTTTCTTTTTACAGATGACCATCATGCTACACCCTTCCAGGATACGGCAAAACAAAGACAAAGGCGCAGACGTGCAGCAGGCTCGTTCATAGGTTTCTTTTTAGGTTAAGACCCTGTGTAAACCTTTTTTATTGTCTCTTGTTGGCCCACACCCTCCTGGTACTTAAAATGACCAAGAGGGATACCTGCATTATTGGCAAGCTTATGCTTCGCCGATCTAAAATAGACGTTACTGGGCCAGCAACCAATGTGTTTTTGGGATCTATGCTCTCACCACAGCCGCCCTTTCATCGCGCTGGATTAATGTACGTACCTAGTAACTCAGGGCTCATTATCGAGGGCGGTACTCAGCCCAGTATATGTTGTAAAGTCCGAATACCTTCAGGAGTGTTCGGTGTCGCGAGTTTGGCCTTATATGCATCAGCTCCGAATCATGTCTTTGGTCAATAGCTGGGTTTGCCCGGCTCCCGTGTTTTGCTACCTTACATTCCGCTCTATCGGCTAAGGTGGCACCAGGAGAACTACTGCGATTGTGCCCTGGTTCATCCGGATGAGCACCTCAGTAGAGAAAGTCAAAAACCAATTGTCATGATAAAGCGAGAGACTGGTCAACCACTCGAGGATTCAGCGGAATCTTCGTGATTCCTCTGCATTAATGAAGGACCGGTTTCCCGGTCACGTATGTACACGCACCGTATTCGGATGAACGTGGACATACCATGGGCTATATAGTAGCCCCACCGTCAAACTCCTATGGCTAAGTGAAAGTGTTAAAGCTATATAGTCTGATTGCCTCGTTCGCCGCGCTACCACCTCCTTAACGGACCAAGACATTGGATCAAGTGTTATTACACGCTTTGCCGAACACCCACGCATTATATGCGAGGGGGCTGAAGCCGACGACTGCAAACTTTCAGGTTATATACATATATATATATAAGCGGCCACACGGGAGGCACTACAATACTTTACGGGCAAAAGTATAAATATAGCCTTTATTATCAAAAGCGTTGTTTTTACAATCAATATACATGTCACTGGAACATGGTATTCTTTGAGCACAGAGCCTCTATTAAACGGGCACCTTCTAAGACTTCTTCAAAATAGTGCTCGGGCGAGTCCTGGCCCCGGGCGGACCCCTGGTTGCAATATCAGTGGCCTCCATATTCGCCCAATACGTCTTAACACGGGAATGAGCCATCCGCGCACCCTCTATGCACGCCGACCTCTTGACAGCGTCGATATGCGGCACAACACGAATAAATCGTTGCACCAAACCAAAATAACTACCCGGACTTGGTTCCTTCGGCCACAGGTGGTCCACGACGGCCTTCATGGCAAGCCCGGATAACCTATGGAGCTCGGCCAATTCGGCCATTTGCTCATTCAACAGCAGCGGACGCCTCGGAGCACTGAACTGCGGCCAGAACAATCTTTCCACCTCAGGATCTTCTCGATCTTTGAAATACTGTGTCGCATCAGCAGCACTCTTTGCCAAATCTAAGTATGCATCTGAAGAACTCCACAATTGATCAAGAGGGGCATACTTCGGATCACCAAATTTCGTCCGCAATAAAAAGGGCTTCCCAGCCGCGATATCACTGGCTTGCTGAAGCTCCTCCCGCGTCGCTCTGATTTCAGAGCGAGTTTCCTTTGCTGCTTGTAAGGCCTTCTTTAGGTCAGCCGTTTTTGTTTGGTTTTCCCTTTCGAGAAGCTCATATCGGCTGGCGGCCTTTTGTAGCTCAAGAGCCATGTTGGCTATATTATCCTCACTTTGGCGATGAGCAGCCTGTTCGGCCTTTAAGTCTTCAGCTACCTTCATGGAGGCCGCATTGCTTCTCCTGAATTGCTCCTTGGCCCGGGCAAGCTCTTCCCGAAGGGTCTCCATGGCGGCAGCACCATCTGCAGTCAAAGCATTTTATAAATCCTAGCATCATGCTCTTATTAATATTTGTTGACCACTCAAATATACATACCCTGTGCCTCGTCAAGCCGCTTGTTCACAAGCATGATGTCTGCATCCGCCACGTCAAGTTGCCGCCTTAGTTCGGCAAATTCAGCAGTGCAGTCAGCCGCCGGATCTGCAGCCGCCTACGTACAAAATCAGCGCTATCATTACCTGAGACTATGATCCTCTGCTTGCCTCGTCTAGACGGCAACCAGAGTCTCTGGGGCTACTATCTATACAAAGTACACCTTGCGTGTATGATACAATCAAAATTATATATATGTATATCACTTTGCGTACCTCAAAGCCTCTTAGCAGGCTCGTAAAAGCTTCATTCAACCCGCTTTTTGTGAATGAAATCCTCTCAACCACCATACCCATTAAGGTACGATGTGCCTATGAGATAGCCGCTTGCTGCAGAAGACCCATCAATGTGTCCGGTTGCACATCGGACAATCCGGGCCTTTTTCTGTTGGTCTCTCTAGGAGCTGAAAACCCCGGACTACGGACGGCCGAAGAGTTACCTTCTGGTCTTTGTGGATCAGGAGAGAGCCTCCGGCACGACACCTCAGGGTTGTCTGCCTCATGAGGTAGAGAAGTAGGAGGAGGCATTTCGCTCTCCATCATCTCCGGAATAAGATCCCCCGAAGACGAACATTATTGAGGGAGGCTATGAGCCGAACTGCAAAAACATATGTCTCGGTCGTTATTCTCAGGGAAAGAACAGGGAGTCCTGGACTAGGGGGTGTCCGTATAGCCGAACCGTCATCATCGGCCGGACTCCAAGACTATGAAGATACAAGATTGAAGACTTCGTCCCATGTCCGGATGGGACTTTCCTTGGTGTGGAAGGCAAGCTTGGCGATACAGATATGTAGATCTCCTACCATTGTAACCGACTCTGTGTAACCCTAGCCCTCTCCGGTGTCTATATAAACCGGATGGCTTTAGTCCGTAGGACGAACAACAATCATACCATAGGCTAGCTTCTACGGTTTAGCCTCCTTGATCTCGTGGTAGATCTACTCTTGTAATACCCACATCATCAATATCAATCAAGCAGGACATAGGGTTTTACCTCCATCAAGAGGCCCCGAACCTGGGTAAAACATCGTGTCCCTTGTCTCCTGTTACCATCCGCCTATACGCACAGTTTGGGACCCCCTACCCAAGATCCGCCGGTTTTGACACCGACATTGGTGCTTCCATTGAGAGTTCCTCTGTGTCGTCACCGATAGGCTCGATGGCTTCTTCGATCATCAACAACGACGCAGTCCAGGATGAGACTTTCCTCCCTGGACAGATCTTCGTATTCGGCAGCTTTGCACTGCGGGCCAATTCGCTTGGCCATCTGGAGCAGATCAAAAGCTACGGCCCTGGCCGTCAGGTCAGATTTGGAAGTTTGAACTTCACGACTGACATCCGCGGGGACTTGATCTTCGATGGATTTGAGCCACAGCCGAGCACGCCGCACTGTCATGACGGGCATGACTTAGCTCTGCAGCCAGACAGTAACCTGGAGGCCGCACACGAGTCCGCTCCGATCTTCAATTCGGAGCCGGCTGCGTAGATCGAGGACGGGTGGCTAGACACCGCCTCGGGGGCTGCAGCCTCTACGGCGATAGAGCCCAACACCGACCTTGTCCCTCGTGAAGCTCGTGACTCCGAGGTACCGGACTCCTCACCGAATTCCGAACCTCCCGCGCCCCCTCCAATCGAATCCGATTGGGCGCCAGTCATGGAGTTCACCGCTGCGGACGTTTTTCAACACTCACCTTTCAGCGACATCTTGAGTTCGCTAAAGTATCTCTCGTTATTAGGAGAGCCCTGGCCGGACTGCAGTCAGGACGGTTGGGCTGCGGACGACGAAGAAATTCAAAGCCCACCCACCACCCACTTAGTAGCCACTGTCGACGATCTAACCGACATGGTAGACTTCGACTCCGAAGACATCGACGGTATGGACGACGATGCCGGAGACGACCAAGAACCAGCGCCTACTGGGCACTGGAAAGCCACCTCATCATATGACATATACATGGTGGATATCCCAAAGGATGGGAATGGCGAAGGAACAGCGGAGGATGACCCCTCCAAGAAATAGGCCAAGCGCCGGCGTCAGCGGCGCCGCTCTAAATCCCGCCACAGCAAGAATGGAGATTCCGGCACCGGAGATAATAACACCCCAGACAGTGCCGAAGACAACCCCCTCCAGCAAGATTCAGCACAGGAGGACGGAGACGCTAGCCCTCATGAGAAGGCAGCAGACGAAGAAGTAGAGGATTACATGCCTCCCTCCGGAGACGAGGCAAGCCTCGATGACGACGAATTCGTCGTGCCTGAGGATCCCGTCGAACAAGGCTTATGGCCACGGCAAACAGCCTCAAGAAAAAGCAGCAGGAGCTTAGAGCTGATCAAGATCTGCCAGCCGACAGATGGACTGAAGTCCTTGCGGCCGAAGAGCATGAGCTCGACCACCCCTCCAAAAGCTACCCCAAACGCAAGCTGCTCCCCCGTTTAGAGGAGGAGGCATATGAACCTACATCACCAGCAGATAATACGGCTGACCGACCACCCCGTGGCCGCGACAGAGAGGCCTCTAGGTCCTCCACCAGAACCGTACCCCGGCATCGCTCGGAAAGCACAAGGCCACAGGGGAATGCTCCGGACTTGCGAGATATATTGGAGGATAAGGCAAGACAATCAAGATCGATCTATGGATCGCGTGGGCACCCCATGATACGCGACAACAACCATCGCGCCAGACACAGTAAGTCCGGCTGGGCCGAACAAAATATACAAAGCTCTTTTGAACTCCGTCGTGATATCGCCCAATACAGAGGCGCCGCACACCCACTATGCTTCACAGATGAAGTAATGGATCATCAAATCCCCGAAGGGTTTAAACCCGTGAACATTGAATCTTATGATGGCACAATAGACCCCGCGGTTTGGATCGAGGACTATCTCCTTCATATCCACATGGCCCGCAGTGATGATCTCCACGCCATCAAATATCTTCCACTCAAGCTTAAAGGACCAGCCCGGCATTGGCTTAACAGCTTGCCAGCAAAGTCAATTGGGAGTTGGGAAGACCTGGAAGCCGCATTTCTCGACAACTTCCAAGGCACGTACGTGCGACCACCAGACGCTGACGACCTAAGCCATATAATTCAGCAGCCAGACGAATCGGCCAAACAATTCTGGACACGGTTCTTAACCAAGAAAAATCAAATCGTCGATTGTCCGGATGCGGAGGCCCTCGCGGCTTTCAAACAAAACATCTGCGACGAGTGGCTTGCCCGGCACCTGGGACAGGAAAAGCCGAAATCCATGGAAGCCCTCACATCACTCATGACCCGCTTCTGCGCGGGTGAGGACAGCTGGCTAGCACGCAGCAACAACCTCAGTAAAAATTCTGGCAGTCCGGATATCAAGGACCGCAATGGCAGGTCGCGTCACAACAAAAACAAATGCCACACTAACGGCGAGAATAGTGAGGATACGGCAGTCAATGCCGGATTCAGAGGCTCTAAGCCCGGTCAACAGAAAAATCCATTCAAAAGAACTACTCCGGGTCCGTCCAATTTGGACCGAATACTCGACCGCTTGTGCCAGAGATACGGCACCCCCGAAAAGCCAGCTAACCACACCAACAGGGACTGTTGGGTATTCAAGCAGGCAAGCAAGTTAATTGCTGGAAAAAACGACAAGGGGCTGCATAGCGATGACGAGGAAGAGACCCGACCGCCGAGCAATAGAGGACAGAAGGGTTTCCCCCCACAAGTGCGGACGGTGAACATGATATACGCAACCCACATACCCAAAAGGGAGCGGAAGCGTGCACTCAGGGATGTATACGCGATGGAGCCAGTTGCCCCAAAGTTCAATCCATGGTCCTCCTACCCAATCACTTTTGACCGAAGGGACCACCCCACCAGCATCCGCCACGGCGGATTCGCCGCATTGGTTTTAGACCCAATCGTTGATGGATTTCACCTCACCAGAGTCCTGATGGACGGCGGCAGCAGCCTGAACCTTCTTTATCAGGATACAGTGCGCAAAATGGGCATAGACCCCTCAAGGATTAATCCTACAAAGACGACCTTTAAAGGTGTCATACCAGGTGTAGAGGCCAATTGTACAGGCTCAGTTACACTGGAAGTGGTATTCGGATCCCCGGATAACTTCCGAAGCGAAGAGTTAATCTTCGACATAGTTCTGTTCCGCAGCGGCTATCATGCTCTGCTCGGACGCACCGCGTTTGCAAAATTCAACGCGGTACCGCACTACGCATACCTTAAGCTCAAGATGCCAGGCCCTTGAGGAGTCATCACGGTCAACGGAAACACTGAACGCTCTCTCCGAACGGAGGAACATATAGCGGCTATCGCGGCAGAAGTACAGTGCAGCCTCTTAAGGCAATTCTCGAGTCCGGCCGTCAAGCGACCGGACACGGCTAAACATGCCCGGAGTAACCTACAACAAGACCACCTGGCACGTTCCGAGCACGCGTAGCAATGCGGCCCCAACCCCAGCCCCTACAAAATTTCAAGATGGGTCCTTCGCGTACATCATTACGCTCTGAAGATACCATGGGCATAGGGGGAGGGGCACGACCACGATAGGCCCAGAATGCGGCTTAACCACACCAGGGGATCTCAAGTGTGTCGTTCTTTTTCTTTTCTTTTTTTTGCCCACAGGACCCCATTCATCAGAGGCCCTGTCCGGCAGTAGACCTGCCGAACTCACAATGCAACAGCCAGGGAAGGAGAAAGGCTACGACGAATATCCAGGTGGTCTCCATTATGAGCATTAAATCTATTTTATATACCGTTCCGCAGCCTACCCCTGGAGGGGGACATGTTTAATAGTCCCATCCCTTGCTTATCGCACCATTTGTATCGTTCTACATTCACAACAGTATTTCCTAAATAAACAATGCACCTTTTTGTTTACAATTGCATTCCTTTCTTATACATATGTTCATTTATGACATGTTGCATCCGTACACTTTGGTACGGCTAAATACACCAGGGGCTTATGTTTCCCGCATCATGGTGCGATAAGTCCGAACACTTTCACAAGTGCGGCACCCCGAACTTATAGCATTATATGCATCGGCTCCGAATCATGTCTTGGGTCAATAGTTGGGTTTGCCCGGCTCCCATGTTTTGGTACCTTACGTTCCGTTGTATCGGCTAAGGTAGCACCGGGAGAACCACTGCGATTGCGCCCCAGTTGAGCTGGGCGAGCGCCTCAGTGGAGAAAGCTAAAACTGACCATCATGATGAGGCGAGAGCTGGTCGCTGTTCAAGAGGTTTTTTTGAGTCCCTAAAGACTTATGCCGCTTAGAGCGAGGAACCGGCTTTGTCCGGCCCAGGCGTGGATAGCGCCCCAAATTCGGCCTTCCGAACACTAGGGGCTTCGCCGAAATTTAAAATTATAGAATTCTATGGCTAAGTGAGAGTGTTGAAGCATTATAAGTCCGGTTGCCTTGTTCGTTGTGTTGAGCGCCTCCCTAGATGGACCCAAAAAGGGAACAAGAGTGCTCAAATTTATCCCAAACACCCCAGCACTCGTGGCATGGGGGCCGAAGCCGACGACTTGCCATCTCTCAGAATTTGATAAACGGCCGCACAGAAGGTAATATTTTAAATTAACAAGCATTGCTTAGTGCATATGAACAAAGTTTTCAGCGCACAGGATAACAAAATGCAAGTCTACTCGAATATTACATCTTTGGAGCACTCACCCGCAATAGTGCGGGCACCCTTCAGAATAGTCTTATAATACATCTCGGGAGTATGATAGTCCTTGCCCAGCGGTGGTGCATCCGTCACAAGCTTCGCAGCATCCATCTTGCCCCAGTGCACCTTTGCGCGGGCAAGGGCCCGACGGGCACCTTCAATACAGGCAGAGTGCTTGATGACTTCAACCCATGGACACGCATCCACCAGCCGCCGCACCAGGCCGAAGTAGCTCCCAGGCACGGCCTCCTTCGTCCACAGCCGAACTATGAGGCCCCTCATGGCCTATTCGGCCACCTTGTGGAGCTCGACCAACTGCTTCAGCTGGTCGCTAAGGGGCACCGGATGTCCGGCCTCAGCATATTGAGACCAGAAGACCTTCTCCGTCGAGCTCCCCTCCTCGGCCCGGTAGAAAGCGGCAGCATCGGACACGCTGCGATGAAGATCTGCGAATGCTCCTGGAGAGCTCCGAATTCGGGTAAGTGATAGGTAATTCAAACTCACATGCTTACTTAGCATGAAAAATGCCTTGCGGGAGGGGGCTGACGCTCGTCCTCCTCCACGCACAGGAGGACACGGCGAGGACGGCGACGATTCCGGCGACGGGGTCGATGGAGAAGAGACTGGAGGGAGCGAGGGAGGCCGGGATCCATCAGATCCGGCGCTCGGGAACCCGTTCCCGGCGGCGGCAGGCCCAGACGTGCACGGCGGCGCGGGATCCGTCCGCGAACTCCATGGCTGCGGTGGCTCCTGTAGAGAGAGAGGGAGCTAGTGAGGGAGAGGGAGAGCACGAGGAGGAGGGCGAGGCGACGGGAGGCGGCGACCTGGGTCTGGCGGAGGTCGGTGGCGGCGAGACTCCGGTCGCCGGACGAGGAGGCGTGGAGGAGCTGGGCGGCGCGGCTCCGACGGGTTGTGGGAGAGCACTGCTCGGGGCAGGGGCTGGGCAGCTCAGGCTGCATCGGCGGCGGATCGGTCCCGGGCGGGCCGCGGTGGCTGGATCTGGGCCTCGGAGGGCCCGGCGAAGTGGTGGCGCGGGAGGAGGCCAAGTGGCGGGTGGATGATGGGGCTGCACGGAAAATGAGGAGGAAGGGGGGTAGGACGACCAGATTTGGAAGGAGGAGGGTTTAAATAGGAAAGGGGGGCTAGGGTTTAGTTTTAGGGGGTTTCGGAGCCCTCCGATCTCGATCGGGCGGTTCCGGATGCGAGGGGGGGTTAGACAGGCCTAGGTGGGCTGTGACGAGAGGCCTCGAGCTGAGAGGAGAGAAGAGAAGAGAGGCCCGGCAACAGTTTCGGAGACCGAAACGTCCAACGATTAAACCGGCAACGGTGCCGCTACGGATGACCGTTGGGCTATCAAACGAACTCCGAATGCGACGAAACTTGGCAGGCGGCCTGTCTACACTATAATAAGACCGCACGACAAGTTGCAACCCATTTTGAGAACATTTTTATGCCACTTATAAAATAATATTTCGGAGGTGCCGCGGGCGCGTGCGAGTGTGTCTGGACTCCGAACGGACAACGGAGAGGACCGGCGGAACCCGAACGGATGCAAGTTTTGAAAAACATGCAGATGAAATGCGGATGATGACATGAGACGAGATGCATAACAAGAACAACATGCAAACAACAGACAAAACCCAACCGCGGAGGAAATAAAAATCACATAGCCGGAAATGGCAAGAGTCGGAGTTACGAATATGGAAAGTTGTATCCGGGGCGTTACAACACTCCACCACTACGAGAGGATCTCGTCCCGAGATCTAGGATGGCACTGGAGGGAAAAGGAAAAGGAAGAGAAGAGGTAAACTAAGTTGCTTCTTCGACCAATGAGTGAAACCATGAACCTTGAGAGGTTGAGCAAAATGAAGGGAAGAATACAACGAAGATGAGCAAAGTTGAAAACACTCCGTTAGAAAAGAGGAACAAGGGATACGACGAGAACCAAGAGGTTTAGTGATAAGATAGATATTGAAACCACTCCGGTTAAAACTAGATGGAGAAGGAGTAAGATTGATATAGTTTGGGCAGCACTCCTGTTGAACATGGAAGGAATAGAACATGAACTAGACAAGATGAGAGGATACTTGATGAGATCAACAACGCACTACCTCCGGAACTATTGAAAGAATGGCACAATGGGTAAGAAGAATTTCAGACAGCACTCAGGTTGAAAAGAGAGACAAAACTTGAGAAGATGAAAGGAACTTGAAGGGATGACACAACACTCCGGTTAAAAGGATAAGCATGAAAAGAACACGATCCTCACAATTCGAGATGATGAGTGAAGAGAGCAACATCACAAAGCCTTCGGAAGAAAGAATAGAAGATATATCATTGGAATAACAGAATGAAGAAGAAAATGCCAACTTCTACCACACTGAGCTTGGAAAGCACCCTTCCAGGAAGGTTATAACGGAGTTGTTGGAAAACCAACAACGAGAAGGACAAGTTTGTAGTGGGCTTATGGAGACATCTCAACACTTGAGGTGAAATTCTGCCACTAACGAAAAACAATTGCTTGTTTGAGATCAAAGAAGAGACGAAAACTTCTTTCACCGAGAAGGATATGGAGAAAGCTTGGATCAATGATAAGCACCACAATTAGCAACATTCCCAATGGAAGGCTTTAGGTGAAATATAACCCAAGATAACTCCAACAAAGAGATTGATTGGTCGAAAAGATATCTTGAACGAAGAGAAAATGATGGATTTAATTAACTCATTCCTGACAACTTGTGAATCACGAAGGGAAATTGTCAAGAGTGACATAACACCACCTCAAAAGATAAGGTAGAAAGAATTGCACTTTGGAATGCAAGATGAAGAATGCTTGAACTCCCCAAACAAAACATGTGTTTAGCACCATGTTTAATTATAGAGTATAGCTTAGCAGATCATAACTTCGAGAGAAATCTTGAAGAACAATTGAAGAATGAAAAGCTTCCTTGATAAACCACCATGTAGAGCCTTCATGAAGAACTCCGGTAATGAAAGGATGATAGAAAGAAAGAGAAGTTGAAAACACAAGGTAAAGCCTTGCGATGATTTACATGGAGCTAGCAACGATATAACCGAGAAAACTTGGAACTCCAGAAAGAAAAGATGAACACTAGAACCGAGAATTACTTCATCATGAACAATCTCTGGAAGAAAAGAATTAATCACTTGGATGAAACAAGAATAATAATTATGTCATGCCTATCCTTCACCAATTTAAATTGATGACAAGCAACAGATTTGGCATACTACTTATTCTCGTAGAAAGAATTGAGAGAGATATAGCATAAACTTGAGAAGGTATTGATGGAACCACCGGTGGAATTTGTTAACGATGAAAGAATTGATATGATAACGAAGGAAGAGAAATCTGGAATGAACCACCGTAAGGATTGAAAACGAACGAAGTAAAGGGGTGAATCACCGGTAAGAATTAGAGAACGAATGAAGATACTTGAGGGAATTTAGATACATGAGAACGAAAAGGCCATGAACTGATTAGAGGATATCTGAACAATTCACCGGTAAGATTTGGAGAATGATAGCTACATGTTACGAATGAAGAATTATGACATGATGGCCTTCGGAGGAAAGAAATGGAAACAACTCATGAAATGCTCCGGATGGTAAGAATAGAAATCTCACAATTAAAACAATTATGAGGATAGCATGAAGCTAGAACCATGAATCTTCAAGAGAATGGACCAAGATTTAAGAGAAACTCTTCTTCAATCTTCAACTGACGACGAGAAACACCACCAAAATTACTGAGATACTCCAGGAGAATGAAAAGCAAAGAGGTTGAGCCAATCAATGAAAAGAATTTGAAAGATCTTGGAGAAAGACATATGACTGATGATAATTCATTCTTACGTCAAACTTGGAAAGACTTTGGGAATGGCTCCGGGAAAATTAGAAGAGTCAGGTAAGATCCTGGAAAAAGACCTGTGGGTTAGGGCCCACTCAAAATAAAACACCGTTGGAAATGATTTTAAAGAGAGATTCCATCGGTTGAATTAAATAGCTTGAATGAGATAATGATCTCCAAATAGATTCAACGGATTAAGAATGGAAACACAAATCTTCTGAGATATCTTCAACACTCTGGAACACATGAATAGCAAGAGGTGAACAATTAAGAGGTGCATCGACATGAGAAAGCATTTGACACGAGGAAAGGAATATGATCAACACTGAAAGCTTGAATTGGATCCACCGGAGAAGAAACAACAATGAAGGATGATGAACTTAAAACTGGTGAGCATCTTCTTGGGAAATCACCGGATAAGAACACTGAAAGAAAAGAATGAAGAGACTTCCCACAAATAAAAGGATACATGATTAAGAAATCTGAGTCCTTGAAGAAAAAGGGGTGGGAGGGTGGGAAAACAAAGGCAACTTGGGAAAAATGGAACAAACACCATTGAGAAAACTTAGAATTGATCTTGCAGATGGGGAGAATGATGGGATCATCTCGAAGAGAAGCGCACCGGTTGGAAAAGAATTAACATGACAACCTCAATGATCAAAAGGATTAGTGTTCACATAGCAATATGAGAACACCATCTGAAAGGTATGGAATCAACACTTGACATTGAAGCAACTCGAATACCACAACTCAAAACAAAACAAAGGATTTGGCTTGCAGAATAAGCCGGAACAAACATATGATAGAGATTTCATCCGAAGTTTTCGTGGTGGGGCCCATACGGGCTCGAGTGTACAACACCATCATGTACAAGGCAGTGCACATGACATACGAAGTGTCCCCGAACCAGCATAGCCAAGGGATCTTTAAGACACAACGAGACCACTGTAAAAACGACCGTGGAAAGGCGGACCACTAGACGTCGAACCCCAATCTCATATCATGCATCTGTCGAAAAGATATTCTAGGAACTACTTGAATTCCCACCTATAAAACTCCCGAAACTTTCTGGTTATGCAATCTGGTGTTGGGGATACAGGGGAAGCAATATATCTCACCTAAACTAACAATACCTACATCCAAGCTGTATCCATTCGTCAACACATAACCAAGAAAACTCCAAAAATCGTGTACCTCAACCTTCGAAAAGCATCCGTTATACGAGTTATGGCAATACTCCCGAGCTCGCCCCAGTACTGGGTTATTGGGGTTATCTCACCAACAACTACATAAAAGAGATTTTCGATGTCGGCAAAACTTAGGTATTCTAGAACTGCAACGATAAAATTGTGACGACAACACCTCGGAGCTCAACTCCCCGGGTCAAAGCCACATAAATAGACAGGAGGCACCAAGAACAATGTTCTCATCACAAAACCATCGGAACGATTCCAAGATACCCGCGTGATCCTAAAATAATTTTAGTGAAATTTCAGGAGAGGAAAGTCAAAACATCAACGTCAGGAGACCTCACCAGAGCGACAGAGGGGGCTGAGGAGTAAAAAGAATCCAACTCTCCGATATATATAATCCTAAGACTCAAAATAGTTTTCTTCTAGACTCAACAACGGCCAACAATCAAGGGGGCTCCTAAGGTCGATCGAAGCTCTGATACCAACTTGTCACGCCCAATATGCGACCCTATCCAAAAGGAACTCGAAGGTCCCACCAAGGATAGACCCGCATATTGAAACGCTTTTGCAAGGTGGATATCATTACATCAACATTACATAATACATGGGGATACCAACATAAGGCATACAATGCCACACGAATACAACATCACAATACAATAGAGCACCATCCGACTACGGATGAAACACAAACAGAAACTCAAATGACATCCACCCTGCTAGCCCAGGCTGCCGACCTGGAACCTATCCCCTGATCAAAGAAGAAGCAGAAGAAGAACTCAACGCAAGCAAGCATCGCTCTCGCGTCATGATCATCGCATAACCTGTACCTGCAACTGTTGTTGTAGTAATCTGTGAGCCACGAGGACTCAGCAATCCCATTACCATGGGTATCAAGACTAGCAAAGCTTAAAGGGAAAGGAAGGGGTAAAGTGGTGAGGCTGCAGCAGCGACTAAGCAAGTATGGTGGCTAACATACGCAAATAAGAGTGAGAAGAGAGCAAAAGGAACGGTCGTGAAGCTATCAATGATCAAGAAGTGATCCTGAGCTCCTACCTACGTCAAGCATAACCCAGAAACCGTGTTCACTTCGCGGACTCCACCGAGAAGAGACCATCACGGCTACACACGCGGTTGATGCGTTTTATTTCGGATCTGGTGTCAAGTTATCTACAACCAAACATTAACAAATTCCCATCTGCCTATGACCGCAGGCATGGCTTTCGAAAGATTATACCCTGCAGGGGTGTCCCAACTTAGCCCATGACAAGCTCTCGCGATCAACGAAGGAATAGACCTTCTCCCAGGAAGACCCGGTCAGACTCGGAATCCTGGTTTACAAGACATTTCGACAATGGTAAAACAAGACCAGCAAAGCCGCCCGATGTGCCGACAATCCCGATAGGAGCTGCACATATCTCGTTCTCAGGGCAACACCGGATGAGCAATCCGTACAACTAAAACCAGACCTGAAGTTTCCGTGAGGGGGCGCTGCAAAGGGCTCTAGTTCGGACCAACACTTAGACAAGCACTGGCCCGGGGGGCTAAAATAAAGATGACCCTCGAGAGAGCGACTCCCAAGGGAAAAGTAGGTGGTGGTGAGGCAAATGGTAAAAGTCAATGTTGGGCCTTGCTGGAGGAGTTTTATTCAAAGCGAACTGTCAAGGGGGTCCCATAAATCACCCGACCGCGTAAGGAACGCAAAATCCGGGAAAATAACACCGGTATGACGGAAACTAGGGCGGCAAGAGTGGAACAAAACACCAGGCATAAGGCCGAGCCTTCCACCCTTTACCAAATATATAGATGCATTAATAATATAAGAGATATTGTGATATCCCAACCAAAATCCTGTCCACCAAGGAGCAATCTTCAACTTCACCTGCAACTAGCAACGCTATAAGAGGGCTGAGCAAAGCGGTAACATAGCCAAGCAACGGTTTGCTAGGAAGGGTGTCAAAGGTTAGAGGTTCATGGCAACATGGGATGGCTCGACAAACAGATGATAGGTAGTGCAGCAAAGCGATAGAACGAAGCAACTAGCATAGCAATGATAGTAGTGAGATCCAGGGTAGCGGTCATCTTGCCTGAAATCCCGCAAGGAAGAAGAACGAGTCCATGAAGTAGACGAACGGACGTAGTCGAACAAATCCTCACGAACGCAACGTTACCGGAACTAAGAAGCAACACCGGAAATAAACAAAAAACATGGTAAATGCACAAGCATAAACATGGCATGATGCACAAACAAGTATGATGCATGTCCGGTTTAATGAGGCATGGCATAGCAAAGTGCAACAAACAACACTACAAATTAAGTGGAGCTCAATATGCAACAAGTTGCATATTGACGGAACACCACATCGATTATTTAGTTCTCTCTCGGTTTTGTACCCAACAATATTAAATGTTGTTAAACATGGCAAGAGGTGAAACATAATGAAACTACCTATCTAGGCAAGTTTAAATGAGGCCGGAAACAACAAACAATAATTCCGGAAAATCCCCATATGCATATTTTAGATTCGGTACTGTTCTGCCCTAAACACAATTTTAGAGTTGTTAAACAGGAAAATAAAGTGGACCATGTTAAACTAGGCATTTTTCCACCCCATTTACATATAAAGTTTATTTAAAATGGAGCTACGGTTATTTAGTTATGAAATAAATCATTTTAGCATGGCATTTAAGCAAATTAACACAAACATCATTTTAAACATTTTAAACATAGATGAAAGTGGCATATTATTAATCTACACAATTTTCTGAGCATTTTACATATATAAAACATTTTAATCCGATGCACGGTTTAAGAGATATTAAATGCATGATGCTTAGGGGGTTTTCTGCAAAACTGTAAACTCTGGATAAATGGAAAAATCACATCGCATGTAAAAACACTATACTGGGCCGAATCCAGGTAGCCCAACAGTGCACAAGGGGTCTCGGGTCGCTCACCACGGCACTTGGGCCGGCTCGGTGGAGAAGCTGGGCTGCAGCTGGGGAGGCTCACGCGGGCCGGCTGGATCTGGTGGGCACTGGTGACGCTGGGCCGCGGTGTGGTCGGGGCTGATGGAGAGGCGAGCGAGGCCGGAGACTGGCAGAGCTGGGCCTTGGCAGTTTGTGGCCCATGCGAGGCGCGGCCCATGCGAGAGGGGGCTGGCGCTCGTCCTCCTCCCCACACAGGAGGACACGGCGAGGACGGCGACGATTCCGACGACGGCGTCGATGGAGAAGAGACTGGAGGGAGCGAGGGAGGCCGGGATCCATCAGATCCGGCGCTCGGGAACCCGTTCCCGGCGGCGGCAGGCCCGGACGTGCACGGTGGCGCGGGATCCGTCTGCGAACTCCATGGATGTGGTGGCTCCTGCAGAGAGAGAGGGAGCTAGTGAGGGAGAGGGAGAGCACGAGAAGGAGGGCGAGGCGATGGGAGGCGGCGACCTGGGTCTAGCGGAGGTCGTCGGCGGCGAGACTCCGGTCGCCGGACGAGGGGGCGCGGAGGAGCTGGGCGGCGCGGCTCCGACGGGTTGCGGGAGAGCGCTGCTCGGGGCAGGGGCTGGGCAGCTCGGGCTGCATCGGCGGCGGATCGGGCCCGGGCGGGCCGCGGCTGGCTGGATCTAGGCCTCGGAGGGCCCGGCGAAGTGGCGGTGCGGGAGGAGGCCAAGTAGCGGGTGGAGGTTGGGGCTGCGCGGAAAATGAGGAGGAAGGGGGGTAGGACGACCAGATTTGGAAGGAGGGGGGGTTTAAATAGGAAAGGGGGGCTAGGGTTTAGTTTTAGGGCGGTTTCGGAGCCCTCCGATCTCGATCGGGCGGTTTCGGATGCGAGGGGGGGTTAGACAGGCCTAGGTGGGCTGTGACGAGAGGCCTCGAGCCGAGAGGAGAGAAGAGAAGAGAGGACCGGCAACAGTTTCGGAGACCGAAACGTCCGACGATTAAACCGGCAACAGTGCCGCTATGGATGACCGTTGGGCTATCAAATGAACTCCGAATGCGACGAAACTTGGCAGGCGGACTGTCTACACTATAATAAGACCGCACGACAAGTTGCAACCCATTCCGAGAACATTTTTATGCCACTTATAAAATAATATTTCGGAGGTGCCGCGGGCGCGTGCGAGTGTGTCTGGACTCCGAACGGACAACGGAGAGGACCGGCGGAACCCGAACGGATGCAAGTTTTGATAAATATGCGGATGAAATGCGGATGATGACATGAGACGAGATGCATAACAAGAACAACATGCAAACAACAGACAAAACCCAACCGCGGAGGAAATAAAAATCACATAGCCGGAAATGGCAAGAGTCGGAGTTACGAATATGGAAAGTTGTATCCGGGGCGTTACACCAGGGCCGCCGACCGGCGTCGTGAGGTGGCCCAGGAGCAAGAGTGGGAACTCCAGGCTTCGAACACTGCCCTTGAGCAGCAGATCAAAGCACGCAAGGTCACCTTGGCTGCATCACTGGGCGAAGTACCTCCTGATGAGGCAAAAATCCAGAAGCACGAGGAGGGACTGGGGTTGGATGCCCTGGAGCGCAGCCCGGAGCTTGAATGACTAGAAGTGAGGGAGCACCAACTGGCAGCCACGGCTGAGGACGCCGTTGCCACCCAGGAGGCCAGGGTCCAGTAAGAGGTCGACCAGAAGGTGACGAGGGTTTGCGTGGCTCTTGTCGACGAATACCGCCTGAAGTCGGAGCTCCTGGAGGCCGAGCTTGAGGGCAGGACCACCGCCCTAAAGACGAAGTTGGATGCTATGAAGCAGCGCGAGAGGGACGCCAAGGAAGCTCAGGCCTCTTCTGAGCCCGCCTTGGCCTCTACTCGCGCCGACCTGTCTTCTCTTCAGTAGCAAATTGGGGACGTCATGTCCCTCGCGGAGAAGACCGTGAACAAAGTGAACCGCCACCGTATGATGCAGCGCAAGCATGCCTTGATGCTCTAGGCCATCAAAGTCAGGGCCAACTGAGCCTTGGGCGCTATTTGTGAGGAGAGCGCCCGGACCCACATGAAGATAATTACGTCGGCCACCTTCGCTTCTTCACCGATATCGTGACCCGCCTGGAGGATCGGGCTGCAAGGACTCGTGAGCTCGTTGAAGGGAGAAGTCAGGGTCTTCTCGGGCGTGCGTTCTCACGCGTCTTCAACCACCTTCTCAACCTTGATCCTCACTTTGACTTTGACGCCGTGATAGCCCCCGTGCCTGAGGTCATCCATGACAACCTGGCCGGCTGGGTGGACGACCACGTGGACTCCCTGGTGGTAGAGTTTGCTCTCGAGGATGATGCGGTCGTGATCGAAGCTGAAGAAGACGGTGCGGAAGGCAACGACGAGGAGGGTGACCGTGACAGTGTGGGCGGCGCAGACGGAGATGACAAAGGCGGTGCATATAGCTAGCCCTATATTCTTTTTTCGTCTTGCCATGCATGCAAAAACCTCTAGACATGGCCCTGTGGGGTGTGAAAGCATTTTTTGAAGGGGGAGCCCCTTATAATGTATGAAATGATGATATGCTTTTGAAGTAGGATCTAGAGTGTGCCACAGCGAGGTTGTGGGCTCCCGAGTGGAGTAATTGTTGTGACTTATCTTTGGTTCTATGGGTCCTAAGCGGGTCCTGATGTCGCAGTGGCGCTCTTCTCCTGAGGTGAGCCCTCCGTGGGCTCGCGAGGTTTTAAGCCTCCCGAGGAGCCTGCTGACCTGCCCTAGAGGGCCTCACGAGGAGCCGATTTCTGGATTACGGCGAGGTACGCGCGTGGTGGCCGTATTCCTGACCCCTGGGAGGGGCCTTGACGTCTTCGGGGCTGGCCCAAACATTCTCAGCACGCGCATACCACACCCATCCCCCGCTCGATGAGCACCCGCGCGCGGGGGGGGGGGGGGGTGCAGCAGGCATGAGCCTCACTCTTAAACACGAAGGCAGAAAGCAAAAAACTGGCGCGAGTCAAGAAAAATTCCCCCGTTTTTCTTTTGATAAGCACATGAAACTTCAAATTCATTCCAAGAAGACGGCAAACTGGGTCACAGAAAAAGGGGCGAAAGCAAACAGCCGCGTCCGGTGCCTAGCTAGTCTTCTGATCTTCTCACCAGCGTGGAGCTAAGTGCTTCCACTGGGCGTGGGCATAGTCATTGGGGGACAGTGTCGATGGCCAGCGCGGAGCATGGTGCTTCCACTTGGACATGGGTGGGAGCCCCCGTGAGGCCCCAGGGCAGCACACAGGAGACTTCAGGGCGTGTACAGCCCCACTCATTATTATGTGAGAGTATCACGAGCAGAGACCTTCACAGGCACGGGGTCTTGCTTCATGTCGCCCGACGAGGGCCCCGCCCTGCGCCACCACCGGCCACCATTGGGTCGTCTGGAAACCAGGACGAGGCCAAGGGGCAAGGGGGGACACTGGCGGCGCCCTCGGCGACCACAGGCCCTCCACCGGGGGGAAGGGCTCATCAGCGCCTTCCCCGGCAGAGAACCTACCTCTGTGCGGCGCGGGGGAGGCCCTGGCTCCAAGCTCCCCCTCACCGCCCCCAGGTCTCTCCGAACACCTGCGGCACGGCCATCACCCTGGGGTCCCTGGTAGCGGTGGGGCCATCACCCTGGGGTCCCTGGCAGTGGTTGTGGCTTGGCTTACCTACGGTCCATGGTTAGTGTAATCGTGGTCCTGAGGCATCAGCCGTACCCAGTGCTACCTATTGAGCATTGCGTTGGTTTTCCCTTGAAGAGGAAAGGGTGATGCAGCAAAGTAGCATAAGTATTTCCCTCAGTTTTTGAGAACCAAGGTATCAATCCAGTAGGAGGCTCCATGCAAGTCCCTCGTACCTACACAAACAAACAAGAACCTTGCAACCAACACGATAAAGGGGTTGTCAATCCCTTCACGGCCACTTGCGAAAGTGAGATCTGATAGAGATAATAAGATAAGATAAATATTTTTGGTATTTTTTATGATATAGATTGGAAAGTAAAGATTGCAAAATAAAGTAGATCGAAAACTTATATGATGGAAGATAGACCTGGGGGCCATAGGTTTCACTAGTGGCTTCTCTCAAGATAGCATAAGCATTACGGTGGGTGAACAAATTACTGTCGAGCAATTGATAGAAAAGTGCGTAGTTATGAGAATATCTAGGCATGATCATGTATATAGGCATCACGTCCGCAACAAGTAGACCGACTCCTGCCTGCATCTACTACTATTACTCCACACATCGACCGCTATCCAGCATGCATCTAGAGTATTAAGTTCATAAGAACAGAGTAACGCATTAGGAAAGATGACATGATGTAGAGGGATAAACTCAAGCAATATGATATAAACCCCATGTTTTTATCCTTGATGGCAACAATACAATATATGCCTTGCTGCCCCTGCTGTCACTGGGAAAGGACACCGCAAGATTGAACCCAAAGCTAAGCACTTCTCCCATTGCAAGAAAGATCAATCTAGTAGGCCAAACCAAACTGATAATTCGAAGAGACTTGCGAAGATAACCAATCATACATAAAAGAATTCAGAGGAGATTCAAATATTTCTCATAGATAAACTTGATCATAAACCCACAATTCATCGGATCTCGACAAACACACCGCAAAAAGAGTTACATCGAATAGATCTCCAAGAAGATCAAGGAGAACTTTGTATTGAGATTCAAAGAGAGAGAAGAAGCCATCTAGCTAATAATTATGGACCCGAAGGTCTATGGTAAACTACTCACAACTCATCGGAGAGGCCTTGGGGATGATGTAGAAGCCCTCCGTGATCGATTCCCCATCCAGCGGAGCACCGGAAAAGGCCCCAAGATGGGATTTCACGGCTACAGAAGGTTGCGGCGGTGGAAATAGGGTTTCGTGGTGCTCCTCGATGTTTTCGGGGTACGTAGATGTATATAAGCGAAGGAGGTCGGTCAGGGGAGCCACGAGGGGCCCAAGAGGGTGGGGGCGCGCCCACCCCCCTAGGGCATGCCCTCCTGCCTTGTGGCCACCTTGGCTACTTGTTGACGTCCACTCCAAGTCTCCTGGATTGTGTTTGTTCCAAAAGGATCTCTCCCGAAGGTTTCATTCCGTTTGGACTCCGTTCGATATTCCTTTTCTTCGAAACACTAAAATAGGCAAAAAAATAGCAATTTGGGCTGGGCCTCCAGTTAATAGGTTAGTCCCAAAAATGATATAAAAGTGTATAGTAAAGCCAATAACATCCAAAATGGGTAATATAATAGCATGGAACAATAAAAAATTATAGATACGTTGGAGACGTATCAAGCATCCCCAAGCTTAATTCCTGCTTGTCCTCGAGTAGGTAAATGATAAAAACGGAATTTTTGATATGGAATGCTACCTAGCATATTTCTCAATGTAATTTTCTTTATTGTGGCATGAATGTTCAGATCCAAATGATTCAAGATAAAAGTTCAATATTGACATAAGAATAGTAATACTTCAAGCATACTAACAAGTAATCATGTCTTATCAAAATAACATAGCCAAAGAAAGCTTATCCCTACAAAATCATATAGTTAGGGTATGTTTCATTTTCGTCACACAAAATACTCCCATCATGCACAACCCCGGTTTCAGCCAAACAATTGGTTCACACTTTTTAACGCGCTTCAGCTTTTTTCAACTCTCACGCAATACATGAGCGTAAGCCATGGATATAGCACTATGGGTGGAATAGAATATGACAATGGAGGTTCTGTGGAGAAGAAAAAATAGGAGAAAGTCTCACATTGACGAGGCTAATCAACAAGCTATGGAGATGCCCATCAATTGATGTCAACATGAGGAGTAGGGATTGCCATGCAACGGATGCACTAGAGCTACAAATGTATGAATGCTCAACAAAAGAAATTAAGTGGGTGTGCATCCAACTTGCTTGCTCAAGAAGACCTAGGGCATTTTGAGGAAGCCCATCATTGCAATATACAGGCCAAGTTCTATAATGAAGAATTCCCACTAGTATATTGCTACATCTTGAGCTTGCGCTGGTTTTCCTTGAAGAGGAAAGGGTGATGCAGCAAAGTAGCGTAAGTATTTCCCTCAGTTTTTCAGAACCAAGGTATCAATCCAGTAGAAGGCTCCTCAAAATTCCCGCGCACCTACACAAGCAAACAAGAACCTCGCAACCAACGCAATAAAGGGGTTGTCAATCCCTTCATGGCCACTTGTGAAAGTGAGATCTGATAGAGATAATATGATAAGATAAATATTTTTGGTATTTTTATGATATAGATTGGAAAGTAAAAGATGCAAATAAAAGTAGATGGAATCTTATATGATAAAAGATAGACCCGGGGCCATAGGTCTCACTAGTGGCTTCTCTCAAGATAGGAGAAGTATTACGGTGGGTGAACAAATTACTGTCGAGCAATTGATAGAAAAGCGCATAGTTATGAGATTATCTAGGCATGATCATGTCTATAGGCATCACGTCCGTGACAAGTAGACCGAAACGATTCTGCATCTACTACTATTACTCCACACATCGACCGACTCCTGCCTGCATCTAGAGTATTAAGTTCATGAAGAATAGAGTAACGCATTAAGAAAGATGACATGATGTAGAGGGATAAACTCATGCAATATGATATAAACCCCATCTTTTTATCCTCGATGGCAACAATACAATACATGCCTTGCTGCCCCTGCTGTCACTGGGAAAGGACACTGCAATATTGAACCCAAAGCTAAGCACTTCTCCCATTGCAAGAAAGATCAATCTAGTAGGCCAAACCAAACTGATAATTTGAAGAGACTTGCATAGATAAATTAATCACACATAAAAGAATTCAGAGGAGATTCAAATATTTCTCATAGATAAACTTGATCATAAACCCACAATTCATCGGATCTCGACAAACACACCGAAAAAGAGTTACATCGAATAGATCTCCGAGAAGATCGAGGAGAACTTTGTATTGAGATTCAAAGACAGAGAAGAAGCCATCTAGCTAATAACTATGGACCCAAAGTTCTGTGGTAAACTACTCACAACTCATAGGAGTGGCCTTGGAGATGATGTAGAGGCCCTCCGTAGTCGATTCCCCCTCCGGCGGAGCACCAGCAAAGGCTCCAAGATGGGATCTCGCAGATACAGAAGGTTGCGGCGGTGGAAATAGTTTTTCGTGGTCCTCCTCGATGTTTTTAGGGTATATGGACATATATAGGCGAAAGAAGTCGGTCAAGGGAGCCACGAGGGTGGGGGTGCACCCAGGGGGTAGGGCGCGCCTCCCTGCCTCGTGGCTTCCCCGTTGATTCCCTTACGTACACTCCAAGTCTCCTGGATTGCTTCCGTTCCAAAAATAACTCTCCTGAAGGTTTCATTCTGTTTGGACTCCGTTTGATATTCCTTTTCTTCGAAACACTGAAATTGGCAAGAAAACAACAATTTGGGCTGGGCCTCCGGTTAATAGGTTAGTCCCAAAAATAATATAAAAGTGCTTAGTAAAGCCCATAAACATCCAAAACAGATAATATAATAGCATGAATGCTTCATAAATTATAGATACATTGGAGACGTATCAGCATCCCCAAGCTTAATTCTTGCTCGTCCTCGAGTAGGTAAATGATAAAAGAAATAACTTATGAAGTGTGAATGCTAGCAGGTGCATAAGTTTGATCAATGATAATTTCAATGACCTTTTCTAGCATCATTATATGTCATAACAACAACTCATTTCATAAAACTTCTCACAATCAAGTAACAAGCTATTCAAATGTTAAAGCATATACCATAAACTTTCTTGAAAACTAGCAAATTATGTTCTCAGTCATCAAACAATTGCAATTCATCTTATTTTCAGGAAGGGTCTATGTAAGAGCTTTAATTTAGCAAATCCCACATACTCAACTATCATATAGTCTTCCATGATTGCTACCACTCAAAGCATATTTTTAGAACAAATAGCATCCATCGAACACAAAGAAAGATAGGGGCTTAATGTTTCTCCTCCCAACTTACTTATCATATAGATAATTGTCAACAATAATAATTCATGATCAAATATATTTGAATGGCCATATATGCTTAGATCTTTCCCCAACACACGACACTTGCCAACTAAAGAGTAGGTAGCAATGAGAAGGAATACTACTGACTCTTTCATAAAAGTAAAAGATAGGCCCTTCGCAGAGGGAAGTAGAGATTTGCAGAGGTGCCAGAGCTCACTTTTGAAATAGAGATGAAAATAATTTTGAGAGGTATGCTTTCATTGTCAACATAACAACCAAGGGTTCCCAGTTTCTTCCATACTGGATACATTATAGGTGGTTCCCAAATAGGATGGTAAAGTTTTTACTCCCCTCCACCAACAATCATCAATCCATGGCTTGCCCGAAACAATGGGTGCCTCCAACTAACATCAATCCTGGGGGAGTTTTGTTTGTAATTTTTTGATTTGATTTTGATCTTTTGATTATGGAACTGGGCATCCCAGTTACCAGCCATTTTTCTCGTGAATGATGAGCGGAGTCGACTCATCGTGAGAATAACCCACCTAGTAGGGAAGATACTGACAGCCCCTAGTTGCTACATGAGCGATTTGGGCATACAAAACAGATTATTATTTGAAGGTTTAGAGGTTGGCACATGCAAATTTACTTGGAACGACAGGTAAATACCGCATATATGTAGGTATGGTGGACTATCTTGAGGAACGTAAATAATGGGTGCATGATACCGGCGAAGGTTGCGCGGCATAATAAAGGCTAGCAAAGTGGAAGGGTGAGTGTGCATATATCCATGGACTCACATTAGTCATCAAGAACTCATATATTTATTGCAAAACTCTACTTGCCCTCGAAGCAAAGTACTACTACGCATGCTCCTAGGGGAAGGGTTGGTAGGAGTTAACCATCGCGCGATCCCGACCTCCACTCATAAGACAATTAAAAGAGCATCCCATGCAACAAATTTGTCACACAACTTTTACCATACGTGCATGCTACGGGACTTGCCACCTTCAACACAAGTATTTCTCAATTTCATAACTACCCAACTAGCATGACTCTAACATTACCACCTTTATATCTCAAAACAATTATCAAGCATCAAATTGATCATAGTGTTTAATGCACTTTCTATGATAGTTTTTATTGTACCCAACTTGGATGCTCATCATTCTAGGACTAAATTTATAACCATAGCAAATACCATGATGTTCTAAAAGACTCTCAAAATAATATAAGTGAAGCATGAGATATCAATAAATTCTACAAAATAAAGCCACCTTCGTGCTCTAAAAGATATAAGTGAAGCACATAGAGCTAAACTATCTAGCTCAAAAGATATAAGTGAAGCACATAGAGTATTCTAATAAATTCTAAATCATGTGGGTTTCTCCCAAAAGGTGTGTACAGCAAGGATGATTGTGGAAATCTAAAAAGAAAAAACTCATATCATACATGACGCTCCAAGCAAAACACATATCATGTGGCGAATAAAAATATAATTCCAAATAAAGTTACCGATAGACGAAGACGAAAGAGGAGATACCTTCCGGGGCATCCCCAAGCTTAGGCTTTTGGTTATCCTTGAATATCTGGGGGTGCCATGGGAATCCCCAATCTTAGGCTCTTGCCACTCCTTATTCCATAGTCCCTCAAATCTTTACCCAAAACTTGAAAACTTCACAACAGAAAACTCAACAGAAAATCTCATAAGCTCCGTTAGTGCAAGAAAGAAAAACCACCACATAAGGTACTGTAATGAACTCATTCTTTATTTATATTGGTGTTAAACCTACTGTATTCCAACCTCTCTATGGTTCATACCCCCCGATACTAGCCATAGATGCATCAAAATAAGCAAACAACACACGAAAAACAGAATCTGTCAAAAACAGAACAGTCTGTAGCAATCTGTTACTTTCGAATACTTATGGAACTCTAAAAATCCTAAAAAAATAGGAAGTCCTGGGAAATTTTTCTGTTGATCTACAGAAAAAAGAATCAAAGCAGAATCACGTTTCTATGAATTACTAAACGTATTTTCGTGCGTGCAAAGTTTCTGTTTTTCAGCAGAATCAAATTAACTATCAACGTAGGTTATCCTATAGGTTCTACTTGGCACAAACACTAATTAAAACATAAAACCACATCTAAACAGAATCTAGATGAAAAATTTATTACTAAAAAGAAGCAAAAAGCAAGAAACAAAAATAAAATTGGGTTACCTCCCAACTAGCGCTATTGTTTAACGCCCTAGCTAGGCATAAAAGTGAAGATAGATCTAAGTAGTGCCATCTTTGGCATTTAATTCATAAGTAGCTCGCATGATAGATTCATAAGGTAATTTGACTTTCTATCTTGGAAAGTGCTTCATGCCATTCCTTAATGGAAATTTAAATCTAATATTCCCTTCCTTCATATCAATAATTGCACCAATAGTTCTAAGGAAAGGTCTACCAAGAATAATAGGACATGAAAGATTGCAATCTATATCAAGAACGATAAAATCTACGGGCACATAATTCCTATTTGCAACAATAAGAACATAATTGATCCTTCCCATAGATTTCTTAATGGTAGAATCTGCAAGGTGCAAGTTTAAAGAGCAATCATCAAAATCATGGAAACCTAGCACATCACATAAAGTTTTCAGAATCATGGAAACACTAGCACCCAAATCACATAAATCCTATCACTCATGATCTTTAATTTTAATTTTTATAGTAGGTTCCCACTCAACATAAAGTTTTCTAGGTATAGAAACTTCCAAATTAAGTTTTTCCTCATGAGATTGCATCAAGGCATCAACAATATGTTTGTAAAAGCTTTATTTTGACTATAAGCATGAGGAGAATTCAACACAGATTGCAACAAGGAAATACAATCTATTAAAGAACAATTATCATAATTAAATTCCTTGAAATCCATAATAGTGGGTTCAATGCTATTTAAACTCTTGACCTCTCCAATCCCACTTTTACCAAATTTAGCATAAAGATCTAAAAATTCCAAATCATTGGGACGCCTTTTAACTAAAGTTGACTCATCTCCAGTCCCATCATTGTCAAGATTCATATTGCAAAACAAAGATTTAATAGGGGATACATTAATAAGTTTTAGATCTTCATCATTATTTTCATGGAAACTAGAAGAACACGCTTTTACAAAGCAATCTTTCTTAGCACGCAACCTAGCGGTTCTTTCTTTGCACTCATCAATGGAAATTCTCATGGCTTTGAGGGACTCATTGATATAATGCTTAGGAGGAATAGATCTAAGTTTCAAAGAATCAACATCAAGCAAAAGTCTATCAACGTTCCTAGCCAAATCATCAACTTTAAGCAATTTTTCTTCAAGCAAAGCATTAAAATTCTTTTGAGAGATCATAAATTCTTTAACACTATTCTCAAAATCAGAGGGCATCTTATTAAAATTTCCATAAGAGTTGTTGTAGGAATTACATTAATTATTAGAGGAATTACTAGGGAATGGTTTAGGATTAAAGTTTCCTCTATAAGCGTTGTTACCAAAATTATTCCTACAAACAAAATTCACATCCATAGATTCATTATTATTCTCAATCAAATATACAAAGGCATATCATTAGGATCAATAGGAGAACTCTTAATAGCAAACAATTTCATAAGTTCATCCATCTTTCCACTCAAAACATTAATTTCTTCTATAGCATGCACTTTTTTACTAGTAGATCTTTCGGTGTGCCATTGAGAATAATTAGCCATAATGTTATCAAGGAGTTTAGTAGCTTCTCCTAAGGTGATTTCCATAAAAGTGCCTCCCGTGGCCGAATCTAAAAGATTTCTAGAAGCAAAATTCAATCCGGCATAAAAATTTTGTATGATCATCCATAATTTCAAACCATGAGTAGGGCAATTGCGAATCATTAATTTCATTCTTTCCCAAGATTGGGCAACATGCTCATGATCAAGTTGTTTAAAATTCATAATATAGTTCCTAAGAGAGATGATCTTAGCGAGAGGAAAATACTTAGAGATAAAAGCATCTTTGCAGGTATTCAATGAATCAATACTATTCTTAGGCAAAGACGAAAACCAAGTTTTAGCGCGATCTCTAAGTGAAAACGGAAATAACTTCAATTTAACAATATCATTATCCGTATCTTTCTTCTTTTGCATATCACACAAATCAACAAAGTTGTTTAGATGAGTAGCGGCATCTTCACTAGGAAGGCCGGAGAATTGATCTTTCATAACAAGATTCAACAAAGCAGCATTGATTTCACAAGATTCAACATCATTAAGAGGAGCAATCGGAGTGCTAAGGAAATCATTATTATTGGTATTTGAAAAGTCAAACAATTTGGTATTATCTTGTGCCATCGTGACAAGCAATCCAACACACAAGCAAACAAAAAGGCAAGCGAAAGAGAGAGGAGATTGGGAAAGAGAGGGCGAATAAAACGGCAACGGTGAAGTGGGGGAGAGGAAAACGAGAGGCAAATGGAAAATAATGTAATGCGAGGGAGATGAGTTTGTGATGGGTACTTGGTATTTCTTGACTTGAGCGAAGACCTCCCCAGCAACGGCACCAGAAACCCTTCTTGCTACGTCTTGAGATTGCGTTGCTTTTCCATGAAGAGGAAAGGCTCATGCAGCAAAGTAGCATAAGTATTTCCCTGAGTTTTTGAGAACCAAGGTATCAATCCAATAGGAGGCTCCTCAAAACTCCCACGCACCTACACAAGCAAACAAGAACCTCGCAACCAACGCAATAAAGGGGTTGTCAATCCCTTCATGACCACTTGCGAAAGTGAGATCTGATAGAGAAAATATGAGAAGATAAATATTTTTGGTATTTTTATGATATAGATTGCAAAGTAAAAGATGCAAAAAAGTAGATGGAAACTTATATGATAAAAGATAGACCCAGGGGCCATAGGTTTCACTAGTGGCTTCTCTCAAGATAGCATAAGTATTACTGTGGATGAACAAATTAATATCGAGCAATTGATAGAAAAGGGCATAGTTATGAGATTATCTAGGCATGATCATGTATATAGGCATCACGTCCGTGACAAGTAGACCGAATTGATTCTGCATCTACTACTATTACTCCACACATCGACCGACTCCTGCCTGCATCTAGATTATTAAGTTCATGAAGAACAGAGTAACACATTAAGAAAGATGACATGATGTAGATGGATAAACTCATGCAATATGATATAAACCCCATCTTTTTATCCTCGATGGCAACAATACAATATGTGCCTTGCTGCCCCTGCTGTCACTGGGAAAGGACACCGCAAGATTGAACCCAAAGCTAAGCACTTGTCCCATTGCAAGAAAGATCAATCTAGTAGGCCAAACCAAACTGATAATTCGAAGAGGCTTGCAAAGATAACTTAATCACACATAAAAGAATTTAGAGGAGATTCAAATATTTCTCATAGATAAACTTGATCATAAACCCACAATTCATTGGATCTCGACAAACACACAGCAAAAAGAGTTACATCGAATAGATGTCCAAGAAGATCGAGGAGAACTTTGTATTGAGATTCAAAGAGAGAGAAGAAGTCATCTAGCTAATAACTATACACCTGAAGGTGTGTGGAAAACTAGTTGGAGCTCATCAGAGAGGCCTTGGAGATGACGTAGAGGCCCTCCATAGTCGATTCCCCCTCCGGTGGAGCGCCGGCAAAGGCTCCAAGATGGGTTCTCGCGGATACAGAAGGTTGCGGCGGTGGAAATAGTTTTTCGTGGTGCTCCCCGATGTTTTTAGGGTATATGGACATATATAGGTGAAAGAAGTCGGCCAGGGGAGCCACGAGGGGCCCATGAGGGTGAGGGGTGCGCCCAGGGGGTAGGGCGCACCTCCCTGCCTCGTGGCTTCCTCGTTGCTTCCCTTACGTACACTCCAAGTCTCCTGGATTGCTTTCGTTCCAAAAATAACTCTCCCGAAGGTTTCATTCCATTTGGACTCCGTTTGATATTCCTTTTCTTCGAAACACTGAAATAGGCAAGAAAACAACATTTGGGCTGGGCCTCCGGTTAATAGGTTAGTCGCAAAAATAATATAAAAGTGCTTTGTAAGCCCATAAACATCCAAAACAGATAATATAATAGCATGAATGCTTCATAAATTATAGATACGTTGGAGACGTATCATATATGAAAGTGACAAAATAAGAGACTCTCTATCATAAGGATCATGGTGCTACTTTGAAGAACAAGTGTGGAAAAAGATAGTTACATTGCCCCACTTTTTTTTGGGCCTTCGCCTTTTTTTATTTGGCCTTTCCTTCTTTTTTTGGCCTTTTTTTGGCCTTTCTTTTTTTTTCTTTGGTGACAATGCTCTAATAATGATGATCATCACACTTCTATTTACTTACAACTCATGAATTACAACTCGATACTAGAATAAAATATGACTCTATATGCATGCCTCCGGCGGTGTACCGGGATATATAATGAATCAAGAGTGACATGTATGAAAAATTATGAAGGTGGCTTTGCCACAAATACGATGTCAACTACATGATCATGCAAAAGCAATATGACAATGATGGAGCGTGTCATATAAACGGAACGGTGGAAAGTTGCATGGCAATATATCTCGGAATGGCTATGGAAATGCCATAATAGGTAGGTATGGTGGCTGTTTTGAGGAAGATATAAGGAGGTTTATGTCTGATAGAGCGTATCGTATCATGGGGTTTGGATGCACCGGCAAAGTTTGCACCAACTCTCAAGGTGATAAAGGGAAATGCACGGTACCGTAGAGGCTAGCAATGATGGAAGGGTAAGAGTGCGTATAATCCATGGACTCACATTACTCATAAAGAACTCATATACTTACTGCAAAAGTTTATTAGCCCTCGAAGCAAAGTACTACTACGCTTGCTCCTAGGGGAAGGGTTGGTAGGAGTTAACCATCGTGCGATCCCGACCTCCACTCATAAGGAAGGCAATCAAAAGAGTATACCATGCTACAAATTTGTTACACAACATTTACCATACGTGCATGCTATGGGACTTGCCAACTTTAACACAAGTATTTCTCAATTTCATAATTACCCAACTAGCATGACTCTAACATTACCACCTTTATATCTCAAAACAATTATCAAGTATCAAATTTCTCATAGTATTCAATGCACTTTCTATGATAGTTTTTATTATACCCAACTTGGATGCCCACCATTCTAGGACCAATTTTATAACCAAAGCAAATACCATGCTGTTCTAAAATACTCTCAAAATAATATAAGTGAAGCATGAGAGATCTATAATTTCTACAAAATAAAACCACCGGCGTGCTCTAAAAAGATATAAGTGAAGCACTAGAGCAAAATTGCCTAGCTCAAAAGATATAAGTGAAGCACATAGAGTATTCTAATAAATACTGAATCATGTGTGTCTCTCCCAAAATGTGTGTATAGCAAGGATGATTGTGGTAAACTAAAAAGCAAAGACTCGTATCATAGAAGACGCTCCAAGTAAAACACATATCATGTGGTGAAAAAAAATATAGCTCCAAGTAAAGTTACCGATAGACGAAGACGAAAGAGGGGATGCCTTCCAGGGCATCCCCAAGCTTAGGCTTTTGGTTATCTTTGAATATCTTGGGGTGCCATGGGCATACCCAAGCTTAGGCTCTTGCCACTCCTTATTCCATAGTCCATCAAATCTTTACCCAAAACTTGAAAACTTCACAACACAAAACTCAACAGGAAATGTCATAAGCTCTGTTAGTGCAAGAAAAAAAAACCCACCACATAATGTACTATAATTAACTAATTATTTATTTATATTGGTGTTAAACCTACTGTATTACAACTTCTCTATGGTTCATACCCCCCGATACAAGCCATAGATTCATCAAAATAAGCAAACAACACACGAAAAGCAGAATCTGTCAAAAACAGAACTGTCGTGGAATTGTCACGTCAGATGTCCTCGTGAAAGGACTTAGTTATGGAGCCAACGCAACTAGGAAGCTTGAAGAGGTTAAATAGGGACAAAGGACCCGAGAGGGTTTATACTAGTTCGGCCCCTTACGGTGAAGGTAAGGCCTACGTCTAGTTGGGTTTGGTATTGATGTTTCGATGACAGGGAGCAAGATGTGCTATCCCGGCTCTCGATGAGTTGTTCCTTGCCCTAAGCCACCAGCAGGTCGTCCCCTTATCCTTGTAGTCATGTTTAAGGCGCCCCAGTTTCTGCCTCAGCGGCTCAAAGCTACAATTCTTCTCCAACATAAGGACTGCAGAGCCGGCATCGATCTTGTCAGATGAATGAATTATCTCCTTGACCCGGCATACCCAATGGGTGGTGGATTCGCCCTCCCCCTGCTTACAATTCATCAAGTCCACAATCGACATTGGTTGCTTACAGGTGTCCTTGAAGTTCTAGATGAACCGGGCCTTTAACTCTTCCCATGAACCAATGGAATTGGGTGGCAAACCTTTTAACCAAGACCGGGCCGTTCCATCTAACATCATGGTGAAATATTTAGCCATCACCGCGTCACTGACTTCCAACAGCTGCATGGCCATCTCATAACTCTCGATCCATGCTCCAGGCTGTAAGTCGGCCGTGTAATTCGGCACCTTTCGAGGTCCCTTGAAGTCCTTGGGCAGACGTACGTTGCGCAAAGCCGGTACCAAACAAGGAACACCACCGGTTCTAGTGGCTACTCCCGCCTCAAGAGAAGTCGTTAGATACTCTGGGATATCCTGATGAGCCGTCTGTTGAGCTGCTAGCTGAGACGCCCGCTCGTTCTCCCCACATATTCGATCTTGCACCGTATTATAGCCACCGGGTTGGTTACGGCATTGGGCGTTGCTTGACAAAGCTTCCGACTCCATGTGCGTGCTGTAACTCGGGCTCCGGTTCTTGCGAGGCAGCGCTAACCAAGGTGGGGGAGTTGAATGAATTATGTCCCGGCTGTAAGAATAGGTCTCCTGCTGAGCTAAGGCCGTCTGGAGAAGTTCTCTGACTCTCTGGGTCTCCACTGCCACCGGGTCCTCACCGTCCATGGGAAGAGCCGCTAAACGTGTTGAAGCTGCAATTAAGTTCTCCATGGGGTTGGAAAAGTGACTCAGTGGAATTGGCACATAACGCGGCGGTGGCATGCTCACGTGAGGTGGTGCTATCTCCCGAGGCTGAGGCGGCCCTCCTGTTCCGGCTGTCGTAAGCTGATTAGCCTCTGGCGGGTTACTTGGGCCGGCTCCGGGTGTAGCAAAAAGAAGCCGAGGGTCGTAATTCAGAGGTAAACAGGACTGGGTTTTCTGATGTCTCCTCCTCATTACCTCATTGGATGTGTTTAAGCTCATCGTGAGCTGGTAAGCTTCTGACTGCAACCGTTGTGCCCGGGCGTCGAGAGCCGCCCGCTTTGTAGCTAGTCTAGTATCCTCAGCTGCCAAGGCCTCCTTGGCCTGAGCTATCTCCTCACGCACCCGTGCTACCTCCGTGTCATGCTCATATTTGTCTGTAGGAATAATCGTTGCAATTAACAGGGCCGTAAGCTTATCCATGAGGTCTATCAGCACCTGAGCCGGTGGGCGCACGGGGCCGCCTGCCCCGGCTGCTCCTAACCCGGACGTTACTACACCAGCAGCTGTAGAGTTTGAGTCGGGCTGAGTCCCAGCCATAAAGACTCCTGCCCATCTTGGCGGCTCACAGGGGTCCGGAATACTGATGACATCGGAACAGCCCCCGAGCACGCCGTCTTGCACTTGGTACAACAAATCTGTTGAATCGGCGGACGAATCATCATTTGAGAGGACGACCGTCTCACCCCTATCTTCAGATCCTTTAGAAAGTTCCTCTCCGTGGATGCAGCCCACGAAAGCATGCTTCATAACAGGTTGAGTTCGGGTCTTCCTCGCACGCTGAGCCATCTCGACGAGGTCGGTGCAGTTGTCTGGCTCAGGGCCCGGCTCACTGATCCGGCCGATGAAGACGTGGATTCCGCCGAAGGGGACCCGGTATCCGTACTCAATTGAGCCTTCGTCGGGACCCCAGCCTTCGTCGTCGATGTAGATCTTGCCGTGACGACTCTTGGTCATCCGGCCCACTATGTATCCCTTGAGCCCTTCGAAGTTGCCCTTCAAGAACTCAAATACACCATGCGCTGGCCCCACGGTGAGCGCCAACTGTCATGGCTGCATCACACTTACTGACTGGCTCTGCCTCAACCCACTTTGTAAACTTATCCACTGCCACCAGGAGATGTGTCTTTTTGTCCTTAGACCTCTTGAAAGGCCCAACCATGTCAAGCCCCCAGACTGCAAACGGCCAAGTGATTGGGATCATCCTCAATTCTTGAGCCGGCACATGAGCTTGTCGTGAGAACTTTTGACAACCGTCACATTTGCTGACCAGATCTTCCGCATCAGCATGAGCCGTCAGCCAGTAGAAACCATGACGGAAAGCTTTTGCTACCAGAGATTTTGACCCGGCATGATGGCCACATTCCCCTTCATGGATCTCATGAAGTATTTCTTGGCCTTCTGCAGGGGACACACAGCGTTGAAATGCCCCAGTGACACTTAGGCGATGTAACTCGCCGTTAGGAATCATCATAGATTTGGAGCGCCTGACGATTTGTCTTGCCAAGGTCTCATCCTCAGGTAACTCTCCCCAGGTCATATAAGCCAAATAGGGCACTGTCCAATCAGGGATAACATGAAGAGCCGCCACCAGCCGTGCCTCTGGGTCTGGCACTGCTAGCTCTTCCTCGGTAGGCACCTTGACAGAAGGGTTATGTAAAATATCGAGAAAGGTGTTAGGTGGCACCGGCTTACGTTGGGATCCCAACCGGCTTAAAGCATCATCCGCCTCATTCTTCCTTCGATCAATGTGCTCCACTTGATAACCCTTGAAGTGACCAGCCACAACATCTACTTCACGATGATAAGCCGCCATAAGGGGATCCTTGGAATCCTACTTGCCTGTCACCTGCTGAGCCACGAGATCTGAGTCGCCCAAGCATATTACCTAGCATAAGTTCATCTCCTTAGCCATCCGGAGACCATGTAGTAAGGCCTCGTACTCAACTGCATTGTTAGTACATGGAAACATAAGCCGGATGTACCGCCCGGAACCGATGCGCCAGGTGTCTGCTAGTTATTCGCTGTCATTGCCATGTCATTTGCTTGCGTGTTGCATTTTGCCTTGTCGACATCTGCATTTCATCCGCATGTTTTTCAAAACTTGCATCTGTTCGGGTTCTCCCGGTTCTCTCCGTTGTCCGTTCGGAGTCCAGACACACTCGCACGCGCTCGCGGCACCTCCGAAATATATTTTATTAGTGGCATAAAAATGTTCTCGGAATGGGTTGCAACTTGTCGTGCGGTCTTATTATAGTGTAGACAGACCGCCTGCCAAGTTTCGTCGCATTCGGAGTCCATTTGATAGCCCAACCGTTAAACTTATAGCGGCATCGTTGCCGGTACCTTCGTCAGACGTTTCAGTCTCCGAAACTGCCGCCGGGCTGCCTTCTCTTCTCTCCTCTCAGCCCAACTCTTCTACACAGCCCACCTATGCCCAGCCTAGTCCCCCCTCTGTCCGGAGCCGCACGATTGCGATCGTACGGCTCGAAAACCCCTCCTAACCCCAAACCCTAACAAATCTGCTATAAGTAGACCCCCAAGTCCATTTTTGGACATCCCTAGCCTAAATCTAGCTCTCCACCTACCTCCTGCCGCAGCCTCCACCCTCCTCCTCGGATTCAGCGCCGCCCCACTCCACCTCCGCCACTTGTCACCGCCGCCGCCGCGTCCCGGACCAATCCGGGCGCGACACGTCGCCTCCCAGCACCCCGCGGCCAACCCCAGCGCGCCGCGTGCCCCTTCCCGCGCCTTCCCCACGCCAGGCCCGCTCGCGGCCCCCTCGCGGCCCGTCCGGCCCGACCGGGCCCGCCGCTCCAGCTCGCGCCCGAGCGGCTCCCTCCTCGGTCCTGATCTGGATCGAGGGAGTGAGGAGCTTCTACGCCCCACCGCCGCGGCTCCCCGCGGCATGTTCCTCGCCGCCGGGGTGCGCCTCCGTCGCCCCACAATCCGCCGGATCGAGGCCGCCACCCTCACCATTTCCTCCTTCCTCCTCATCTCACCTTCCCTCTCTCTCACGTGCCCATGGCTGGCGTTCTTCTCGCAGGAACCGCGCCGCCAGAGGTCCTCGTCGCCGGGAACCGCGTCCCCGACTGCCGGCGCTCGCCGGATCTGGCGTCCCCGTCCCGGATCCGCCTAGCCTCCGTTTCCCCGTCGAGCCGCCGCCTCTGCCGACGACCTCGCCGGAAGCCGCGTCCCTGCCGTCGTGCCCCCGTTGACCGCTCCGTTCCTCACACGGCCCCCCGGCCCAGATCCCTGCCGGCCTCCCCAAGGCCTAGTTGGGTAGGCCCAGCCCCGCCTTCCTTCGGCCCAAGGCCTCACAGGTGAGCGAGCCCACCAGATTCCCCGCCCAGTGCACGTTATAGCTATCCTGCGCTCACTCCGTTTTTTCTGTAAAATGACTAAGTCCCGAATATTTCAACATTATCATTCCATGTTCATTGCATTGTATCTCTGCATCCGTAGCTCCGTTTCGTGCGTGTAATATGTCAAATTGTTTGACTCAACGAGTACATCATTTCATTCCATTGCATCATATTCATTTGAGGTCATCTAGATGCCTGAATCATCATTGCAAGAGTGCTTCATAATGTTTTCTGCTGTTTGTTAACAGAACATGCACTTTTGTCATTTTTGCCATGATTGATGTGTGCATCCTATGAGGTTGATGCCTACAGGTGTTTTGATCTATGCTATGTCTTCTTTACAGAGGTGCTTACCATGTATTTTTGTGATCAATGTGGTGACTAGCACAAGCATGCACACTAGGCATCATGATGTTGCTGATTTTAGTCCCCGTTCTGCTGTTATTTTGATGCCATGTAAACTTGATGCTACAGAGAGATCCATGCATATTTTGAGGTACTTCAGTAAGGGTGTTTTGAACATATGGTTATGCTCTATCCATTCATGCCCCTGGTTGCAATTATGGAGTAGTCTAGCATGTCATTTTCGTGCTCTACTTTTGCTTCAAAATGTTTCCTGGCAGATTGTTTACATGTTATTCAATTTTGCCAAGGTTGTTGTAGTTGATCCTTGCATGCTATGAACTTGTTCTTGACATGGTTAGCTTCACAAACATCTCTTCTTACTGTTGGTTGCCTTGCCATGCCATGTATTGCTCTGTGGTGAGTGGTTCAAGCTCATCAACATGCCTTCATAATTCTGTTCCTGCCATGTATGAATCTGTATTATAACTTGCTATGTTTACATGGGTGCCATCATATTTTCTGATCCTTTTTGGCTCATGGTCAGTAAGGGACTTTTGATCTATGGGTTTAGTAGGTTCATGTCATGCCTTTGTTTTTCATGATAAGTTCCTGTAACATGTTGTTTGATAGCTCTAAACATTGCAACCTGATGTTATTTTCTGCAAAGTCTGAACCGTTATTATTTGCAATCTTGCCATGTGTGTTTGACCATGTTCTAGTGATTTCTGGAGATAGCTCAGTGTTCATGTCTTGTTATGCTTTACCTGTACATCATGCCCATGCCTTTTGTTATTATGTTGAGGTGCTGTAGCATATTGTTTTGGTGCTTGCAATATGCCTCGTTGCTGTTTTGGACAGCTTGTCCTTTAAACTTGTATAGTGTGTGTGTGTTGAACCGTTGCTCCGTTTTGAGTGTGCTCTATATGAAACTTGCTTAGAATTGCATATAGTTTCATATTATCATGTTGCATCCTTGTTTTGGTGTGTTTGCTTGATGTTTGAGTGCATTTTGCATCAATGCCATGTTTAACTTGTTTTGCTCATATCTTCTAGGCCGTAGCTCCGAACTAAATGAACTTTATATGTAACTTGACTAGAATCTCGTGTAGATCATCTTGATGCATCTTAACTTGCTGTTTAACAACTGGAACATAAGGTTTATTCAGACCTGGACCAACTTCGAAATTTGCATATGAGGACTTACCGGAATTGTTATATGTTGCTCCCGGCCTCATTTAAACTTGCCTTGATGTGTTGCTCTTGTTTGCATCATCTCTTGCCATGAATAGCTTCATGTAGCCTTGTCATGCATCATGCTTGTTGTGCATCATGCCTTGTTCATATGTGGTGTGTTTACCATGTTGTGTGCTTCTTTTCGATAGTTCCTGTTGCGTTGCAATCGTGAGGATTCGTTCGTCTACGCTTGGTACTTCTTCGTGGCTTCATCTTCTTCATGGACTCGTTCTTCTTCCTTGCGGGATTTCAGGCAAGATGACCGCTACCCTGGATCTCACTACTATCATTGCTATGCTAGTTGCTTCGTTCTATCGCTTTGCTGCGCTACCTATCACCTGTTTATCAAGCCTCCCATATTGCCATGAACCTCTAACCTTTGACACCTTTCCTATGCAAACTGTTGCTTGGCTATGTTACCGCTTTGCTCAGCCCTCTTATAGCGTTGCTAGTCGCAGGTGAAGTTGAAGATTTCTCCATGGTGGACAGGATTTTGGTTGGGATATCACAATATCTCTTATATTATTAATGCATATATATACTTGGTAAAGGGTGGAAGACTCGGCCTTATGCCTGGTGTTTTGTTCCACTCTTGCCGCCCTAGTTTTCATCATACCGGTGTTATGTTCCCGGATTTGCGTTCCTTACGCGGTCGGGTGATTTATGGGACCCCCTTGACAGTTTGCTTTGAATAAAACTCCTCCAGCAAGGCCCAACATTGGTTTTACCATTTGCCTCACCTAGCCTTTTTTTCCCTTGGGAGTCGCGCTCTCGAGGGTCATCTTTATTTTACTCCCCCGGGCCAGTGCTTGTCTAAGTGTTGGTCCAAACCAAGCGATGTCTGGCACCCCCTGGGCAACCAGGGTCTATGCCAACCCGACGTCTTGCTCATCCGGTGTGCCCTCAGAACGAGATACGTGCAGCTCCTATCGGGATTTGTCGGGACGGCGGGAGGCTTTGCTGGTCTTGTTTTACCATTGTCGGAATGTCTTGTAAACCGGGATTCCGAGTCTGATTGGGTCTTCCTGGGAGAAGGTATATCCTTCGTTGATCGCGAGAGCTTATCATGGGCTAAGTTGGGACACCCCTGCAGGGTATAATCTTTCGAAAGCCATGCCTGCGGTTATAGGCAGATGGGAATTTGTTAATGTTCGATTGTAGATAACTTGAACCAGATCCAAATTAAAATGCATCAACCGTGTGTGTAGCCGTGATGGTCTCTTCTCGGTGGAGTCCGGGAAGTGAACACGGTTTTTGGGTTATGCTTGACCTAAGTAGGAGTTCAGGATCACTTCTTGATCATTAATAGTTGACGACCGTTCCATTTGCTCTCTTCTCGCTCTTATTTGCGTATGTTAGCCATCATATATGCTTAGTCGCTGCTGCTACCTCACCACTTTACCCTTTCCTGCCCTTTAAGCTTTGCTAGTCTTGATACCCCTGGTAATGGGATTGCTGAGTCCTCATGGCTCATAGATTACTACAACAACAGTTGCAGGTACAGGTTGTGCGATGATCATGACGCGAGAGCGATGCTTGCTTGCGTTGAGTTCTTCTTCTGCTTCTTCGATCAGGGGATAGGTTCCAGGTCGGCAGCCTGGGCTAGCAGGGTGGATGTCGTTTGAGTTTCTGTTTATGTTTCATCCGTAGTCGGATGTTGCTCTTCTGTATTGTGATGTTGTATTCGTGTGGCATTGTATGACTTATGTATGTATCCCCATCTATTATGTAATGTTGATGTAATGATATCCACCTTGCAAAAGCGTTTCAATATGCGATTCTATCCTTGGTGGGACCTTCGAGTCTCTTTAGGATAGTATCGCATATTGGGCGTGACAAGTTGGTATCAGAGCCTCGACCGACCCTAGGAGCCCCCTTGATTGATCGTGTAGTCTGGCCGTTGTCGAGTCTAGAAAAAAAACTGTTTTCGGAGTCTAGTTGTATCGGAGAGTAGGAATTCTTTTTACTCCTCTGTCCCTTCGTCGCTCTGGGTAAGGAATCTTGATGTAGGTGTTTTGAATTACTTCTCTTCCCCTTCAAATTTTTCTTTACGATCACGCAGTTGTTTTTCCGATCGTTGTTCCTCAGCTCTTTTTATCCGGTGCATTTCTCGTCAAGTCGACTCGAGCCTCTTCATCTTTGAGTTCAATCCTCAGTTGTTTTCTTTTCCCACCCACCCACCCCTTCTTCTTCTCGGAACCGGAGTTTGTAATCGAGTATCTATCCTACTCGTGCGAAGTCTTTACTTTCTTTCCTCAATGATTTCAACCGGTGTTTTTTCTCTTCAAGTTATTCGTCGATTTCCCCTTCCAAGATGATTTTGTTTTCCCGCCCTCCCACCCTCTTCTTCAAGGAGTTTGAGTCTTTTTTGAGCATCAATTTCTTTCGTGTGGAGCCTCTTCAGTCTTTCATCAATTATTTCAACCGGTGAATTCTCGTCTCGTTCGTCATTCTTCATCTCTTTTTCTTTTATGGTGGATTCAATTCTAATTTTTGGTAGTGATTATATTCTTTCCCTCAGCTCAAGTGTTTTCCCTGCTCGTTCGCCTCTCACCAGTTTATCCTTTCGGAGTGCTTAAGACACCTCAGGAGATTCGTTTGTGTTCCAATAAATTTGAGGTTGTCACCTCATTAAAATATTTCAATTGTTCCAGTGCATCATCTACCTCTTCAACATCCCTTTTCAACGGTGTTTCTTTTAGTGGGCCCTAACCCACAGGTCTTTTCCCAGGATCTTACCTGACTCTTCTAATTCCCCCGGAGTTATTCTCAAATTCTTTTCAAGTGTGACGTAAGGATGGATTACATCAGTCACATGCCTTCTTCGAGATCGATTTCAAATCATTTTCATTGTTGGCTCAACCTCTTACCTTTCATTCTCCCGGAGTATCTCAGTAATTTTGGTGTTGTTTCTCGTCGTCAGTCGAAGATCGAAGAAGAGTTTTTCCCCTCGATCTTGCCCGTTCTCCCGAAGATTCGTGGTTCTAACTTCATGTTATCCTCGAGAATTATTCCAATTGTCAGATATTCCTTTTCTTAACCATCCGGAGTATTTGAGGAGTTGTTTTCCCGTTTCTTTTGACCGGAGGCCATCGTTCCAGAAGAATTCTTCGTCTCTTCTAATTCTTCCCAGTGATGCATTCTCTTTCATCATTCATTTTCGAATTCTTACGGTGGTTCGTTCAAGATTCTTTTTCTTTGATTATCATCCATTCGTTCTTTTAATCCTACCAGTGGTTCATGAAGACCTTCTCAAGTTTGCGATATGTCACTTCTCAATCCTTTTCAAGAAGAATAAGTTGTATGAAATCCATTGTTTGTCATCAATTTAATTTGGTGAGGATAGCATAACGTAATTCTTATTCTTATTTCCTCAAAGTGGTTAATCTCTTCCTTCGGAGTTTGTTCTCGATGAATAAATTCTAGTTCCAAGTGTTCTCCATCTTTTCTTTTCCGGAGTTCAAATTTTCCTCGGCCTTTTCGTTGGAACCTCCATCTAAATCATCGCAAGGCTAATCTTATTCTATTCATCCTTCATTCTATCTCATCATCCTTTTGTAACCGGAGTTCTTCATGGTGGTTCTTCATGATTTAATTCATTCTTCAAGAGTTCATCAAGTATCTTTTCTTCTCGCATCTCGAAGTGCAATTAATTCTCCATATTCTTGTGAAGTGGAGTTTTGCATTTCTTCGTTCTTCTCAGCTATCCAATCATTTTCGTTTGCGGCTGGTTATCACCTCATAATTTCTGAGATGTTATCCATAAGTCCACGACAAGCTTATTCTTTCGTTGTTGATCCTCTCAACAACTCCATTCAATCCTTCCTTCTAAGTTCATTTCATTCTTTTAATTCTTCCGTAGGCTTTGCGTTTTTCATCTCGTCAAGTGCCATCCCATCTTGTGAAGCTCATGTTCTATTCCTCCATGTTTCAGCCGGAGTGCTGCCTAAATCCTTTGAGTCTTATTCGTTTCTTATCTCGTTCTAACCGGAGTGGTTTCATAGTCTATCTAATTCCGTGAGCTTTCGATTCCCGTCTTTCTCGTCGTTCCTCTCTTCTTCTCGAGTGCTCTTGATTCTTTGCTTCTTCTCGAGTTCTTGTTTCACCTCTTCCCTTTTTCCCTTCCGTCTTGGTCCTAAGATCTCGGGACGAGATCTCTTGTTAGTGGAGGAGTGTTGTAACGCCCCGGATCCGATGCGCCAGGTGTCTGCCAGTTATTCGCTGTCATTGCCATGTCATTTGCTTGCATGTTGTATTTTGCCTTGCCATCATCTGCATTTCATCCGCATGTTTTTCAAAACTTGCATCCGTTCGGGTTCTCCCGGTTCTCTTCGTTGTCCGTTCGGAGTCCAGACACACTCGCCCGCGCCCGCGGCACCTCCGAAATATATTTTATTAGTGGCATAAAAATGTTCTCGGAATGGGTTGCAACCTCTTGTGCGGTCTTATTATAGTGTAGACAGACCGCCTGCCAAGTTTCGTCGCATTCGGAGTCCATTTGATAGCCCAACCATTAAACTTATAGTGGCACCGTTGCCGGTACCTTCGTCGGACGTTTCGGTCTCCGAAACTGCCGCCGGGCTGCCTTCTCTTCTTTCCTCTCAGCCCAACTCTTCTACACAGCCCACCTTTGCCCAGCCTAGTCCCCCCTCTATCCGGAGCCACACGATTGCGATCGTACGGCTCGAAAACCCCTCCTAACCCCCAAACCCTAACAAATCTGCTATAAGTAGACCCCCTAGTCCATTTTTGGACGTCCCTAGCCTAAATCTAGCCCTCCACCTACCTCCTGCCGCAGCCTCCACCCTCCTCCTCGGATTCAGCGCCACCCCACTCCACCTCCGCCACTTGTCACCGCTGCCGCCGTGTCCCGGACCAATCCGGGCGCGACACGTCGCCTCCCAGCGCCCCGCGGCCAACCCCAGCGTGCCGCGTGCCCCTTCTCGTGCCTTCCCCGCGCCAGGCCTGCCCGCGGCCCCCCCGCGGCCCGTCCGGCCCGACCGGGCCCGCCGCTCCAGCCCGCGCCCGAGCCGCTCCCTCCTTGGTCCCGATCTGGATCGAGGGAGTGAGGAGCTTCTCCGCCCCGCCGCCGCGGCTCCCCACCGCATGTTCCTCGCCGCCGGGGTGCGCCTCCGTCGCCCCACCGTCCACCGGAGCGAGGCCGCTGCCCTCACCATTTTCTCCTTCCTCCTCGTCTCACCTTCCCTCTCTCTCACGTGCCCATAGCTGGCGTTCTTCTCGCAGGAGCCGCGCCGCCAGAGGTCCCCGTCGCCGGGAACCGCGTCCCCGACTGACGACGCTCGCCAGATCTGGCGTCCCCGTCTCGGATCCGCCTAGCCTCCGTTTCCCCGTCGAGCCGCCGCCTCTACCGACGACCTCGCCGGAAGTCGCGTCCCTGCCGTCGCGCCCCCGTTGACCGCTACGTTCCTCGCATGGGCCCGCGGCCCAGATCTCTGCCGGCCTCCCAAGGCCCAGTTGGGTAGGCCCAGCCCCGCCTTCCTTTGGCCCAAGGCCTCGTAGGTGAGCGAGCCCACTAGATTCCCCGCCCAGTGCACGTTATAGCTATCCTGCGCTCACTCCGTTTTTTTCTGTAAAATGAAGTCCCGAATATTTCAACATTATCATGCTATGTTCATCACATTGTATCTTTGCATCCGTAGCTCCGTTTCGTGCGTGTAATATGTCAAATTGTTCGCCTCAACGAGTACATCATTTCATTCCATTGCATCATATTCATTTGAGGTCATCTAGATGCCTGAATCATCATTGCAAGAGTGCTTCATAATGTTTTCTGCTGTCTGTTAACAGAACATGCACTTTTGTCATTTTTGCCATGATTGATGTGTGCATCCTATGAGGTTGATGCCTACAGGTGTTTTGATCTATGCTATGTCTTCTTTACAGAGGTGCTTACCATGTATTTTTGTGATCAATGTGGTGACTAGCACAAGCATGCAAGCTAGGCATCATGATGTTGCTGATTTTAGTCCCCGTTCTGCTGTTATTTTGATGCCATGTAAACTTGATGCTACAGAGAGATCCATGCATATTTTGAGATACTTCAGTAAGGGTGTT
Source organism: Triticum aestivum (assembly GCF_018294505.1). NCBI lineage: Eukaryota > Viridiplantae > Streptophyta > Magnoliopsida > Poales > Poaceae > Triticum > Triticum aestivum. Next base: position 266,261,397 of record NC_057795.1, on the reverse strand, counting down.
TTGAACATATGGTTATGCTCTATCCATTCATGCCCCTGGTTGCAATTATGGAGTAGTCTAGCATGTCATTTTCGTGCTCTACTTTTGCTTCAAAATGTTTCTTGGCAGATTGTTTACATGTTATTCAATTTTGCCAAGGTTGTGGTAGTTGATCCTTGCATGCTATGAACTTGTTCTTGACTTGGTTAGCTTCACAAACATGTCTTCTTACTGTTGGTTGCCTTGCCATGCCATGTATTGCTCTGTGGTGAGTGGTTCAAGCTCATCAACATGCCTTCATAATTCTGTTCCTGCCATGTATGAATCTGTATTATAACTTGCTATGTTTACATGGGTGCCATCATATTTTCTGATCCTTTTTGGCTCATGGTCAGTAAGGGACTTTTGATCTATGGGTTTAGTAGGTTCATGCCATGCCTTTGTTTTTCATGATAAGTTCCTGTAACATGTTGTTTGATAGCTCTAAACATTGCAACCTGATGTTATTTTCTGCAAAGTCTGAACCGTTATTATTTGCAATCTTGCCATGTGTGTTTGACCATGTTCTAGTGATTTCTGGAGATAGCTCAGTGTTCATGTCTTGTTATGCTTTACCTGTACATCATGCCCATGCCTTTTATTGTTATGTTGAGGTGTTGTAGCATGTTGTTTTGGTGCTTGCAATATGCCTCGTTGCTGTTTTGGACAGCTTGTCCTTTAAACTTGTATAGTGTGTGTGTGTTGAACCGTTGCTCCGTTTTGAGTGTGCGCTATATGAAACTTGCTTAGAATTGCATATAGTTTCATATTATCATGTTGCATCCTTGTTTTGGTGTGTTTGCTTGATGTTTGAGTGCATTTTGCATCAATGCCATGTTTAACTTGTTTTGCTCATATCTTCTAGGCCGTAGCTCCGAACTAAATGAACTTTATATGTAACTTGACTAGAATCTCGTGTAGATCATTTTGATGCATCTTAACTTGCTGTTTAACAACTGGAACATAAGGTTTATTCAGACCTGGACCAACTTCGAAATTTGCATATGAGGACTTACCGGAATTGTTATATGTTGCTCCCGGCCTCATTTAAACTTGCCTTGATGTGTTGCTCTTGTTTGCATCATCTCTTGCCATGAATAGCTTCATGTACCCTTGTCATGCATCATGCTTGTTGTGCATCATGCCTTGTTCATATGTGGTGTGTTTACCATGTTGTTTGCTTCTTTTCGATAGTTCATGTTTCGTTGCGATCGTGAGGATTCGTTCGTCTACGCTTGGTACTTCTTCGTGGCTTCATCTTCTTCATGGACTCGTTCTTCTTCCTTGCGGGATTTCAGGCAAGATGACCGCTACCCTGGATCTCACTACTATCATTGCTATGCTAGTTGCTTTGTTCTATCGCTTTGCTGCGCTACCTATCACCTGTTTATCAAGCCTCCCATATTGCCATGAACCTCTAACCTTTGACACCTTTACTATGCAAATTGTTGCTTGGCTATGTTACCGCTTTGCTCAGCCCTCTTATAGCGTTGCTAGTCGCAGGTGAAGTTGAAGATTTCTCCATGGTGGACAGGATTTTGGTTGGGATATCACAATATCTCTTATATTATTAATGCATCTATATACTTGGTAAAGGGTGGAAGACTCGGCCTTATGCCTGGTGTTTTGTTCCACTCTTGCCGCCCTAGCTTTCGTCATACCGGTGTTATGTTCCCGGATTTTGCGTTCCTTACGCGGTCGGGTGATTTATGGGACCCCCTTGACAGTTTGCTTTGAATAAAACTCCTCCAGCAAGGCCCAACATTGGTTTTACCATTTGCCTCACCTAGCCTTTTTTTCCCTTGGGAGTCGCGCTCTCGAGGGTCATCTTTATTTTACTCCCCCGGGCCAGTGCTTGTCTAAGTGTTGGTCCAAACCGAGCGATGTCCGGCGCCCCCTGGGCAACCAGGGTCTATGCCAACCCGACGTCTTGCTCATCCGGTGTGCCCTCAGAACGAGATACGTGCAGCTCCTATCCTGATTTGTCGGCACAGCGGGAGGCTTTGCTGGTCTTGTTTTACCATTGTCGAAATGTCTTGTAAACCTGGATTCCGAGTTTGATCGGGTCTTCCTGGGAGAAGGTATATCCTTCATTGATCGCGAGAGCTTATCATGGGCTAAGTTGGGACACCCCTGCAGGGTATAATCTTTTGAAAGCCGTGCCTATGGTTATAGGCAGATGGGAATTTGTTACTGTCCAGTTGTAGATAACTTGACACCAGATCCGAATTAAAACGCATCAACCGTGTGTGTAGCCGTGATGGTCTCTTCTCGGTGGAGTCCGGGAAGTGAACACGGTTTTTGGGTTATGCTTGACGTAAGTAGGAGTTCAAGATCACTTCTTGATCATTACTAGTTGACGACCGTTCCATTTGCTCTCTTCTCGCTCTTATTTGCGTATGTTAGCCACCATATATGCTTAGTCGCTGCTGCTACCTCACCACTTTACCCCTTCCTTCCCTTTAAGCTTTGCTAGTCTTGATACCCATGGTAATGGGATTGCTGAGTCCTCGTGGCTCACAGATTACTACAACAACAGTTGCAGGTACAGGTTGTGCGATGATCATGACGCGAGAGCGATGCTTGCTTGCGTTGAGTTCTTCTTTTGCTTCTTCGATCAGGGGATAGGTTCTAGGTCGGCAGCCTGGGCTAGCAGGGTGGATGTCGTTTGAGTTTCTGTTTATGTTTCATCCATAGTTGGATGTTGCTCTTATGTATTGTGATGTTGTATTCGTGTGGCATTGTATGCCTTATGTATGTATCCCCATCTATTATGTAATGTTGATGTAATGATATCCACCTTGCAAAAGCGTTTCAATATGTGATTCTATCCTTGGTGGGACCTTCGAGTCTCTTTAGGATAGTATCGCATATTGGGCGTGACACCGGAGTACATAACAAAATTTGTCACCTTGAGGGGAAGTTAACACCACTCCAGCCCCCGAGCCTTCTCTTTGACGGATCCAGGCAGCTAGAAGGCTCGGGGGCTGGAGTGGTGTTAACTTCCCCTCGAGGTGACAAATTTTGTTATTTACTCCGGCTTATGTTTCCATGTACTAACAATGCAGCTGAGTACGAGGCCTTACTACATGGTCTCCGGATGGCTAAGGAGATGAACTTAAGCCGGGTAAGATGCTTGGGCGACTTAGATCTCATGGCTCAGCAGGTGTCAGGCAAGTGGGATTCCAAGGATCCCCTTATGGCGGCTTATCGTCATGAAGTAGATGTTGTGGCTGGTTACTTCAAGGGTTATCAAGTGGAGCACATTGATCGAAGGAAGAATGAGGTGGCTAATGCTTTAAGCCGGTTGGGATCCCAACGTAAGCCGGTGCCACCTAACACCTTTCTCGATATTTTACATAACCCTTCTGTCAAGGTGCCTACCGAGGAAGAGCTAGCAGTGCTAGACTCGAAGGCACAGCTGGTGGCGGCTCTTCACGTTATCCCGGATTGGACAGTGCCCTATTTGGCTTATATGACCCGGGGAGAGTTACCTGAGGATGAGACCTTGGCAAGACAAATCGTCAAGCGCTCCAAATCTATGACGATTGTTAACGGCGAGTTACATCGCCTAAGTGTCACTGGGGCATTTCAATGCTGTGTGTCCCCTGCAGAAGGCCAAGAAATACTTCATGAGATCCATGAAGGGGATTGTGGCCATCATGCCAGGTCAAAATCTATGGTAGCAAAAGCTTTCCGTCATGGTTTCATGCTGATGCGGAAGATCTGGTCAACAAATGTGACGGTTGTCAAAAGTTCTCACGACGAGCTCATGTGACGGCTCAAGAATTGAGGATGATCCCAATCACTTGGCCGTTTGCAGTCTGGGGGCTTGACATGGTTGGGCCTTTCAAGAGGTCTAAGGATAAAAAGACACATCTCCTGGTGGCAGTGGATAAGTTTACAAAGTGGGTTGAGGCAGAGCCGGTCAGTAAGTGTGATGCAGCCACGGCGGTTCAATTCATGAAAAAGGTGATCTTTCATTTTGGTTTCCCACATAGCATCATAACTGATAATGGAACTAATCTCTCCAAGGGTGCCATGGAAGAGTTCTGTCAAAGAGAACATATCCGGCTTGATGTTTCGGCTGTTGCTCATCCTCAATCCAATGGTCAAGCAGAAAGAGCTAATCAAGAGATCCTGAAAGGTATCAAGCCCCGGCTCTTATTCCCCTTATAGCGGACTATGGGTTGTTGGGTGGAGGAGTTACCTTCTGTGTTATGGAGCATCAACACTACGCCTAACAGATCTACAGGCTACACGCCTTTCTTTATGGTGTATGGTGCAGAGGCAGTCCTGCCAAGTGACATCCGACACGATTCACCCTGCGTGGCAGCTTATGTTGAGGCTGACAACGAAGAAACTCGTCAAAATGCACTTGACTTATTAGATGAGGAGCGAGACTTGGCAATACCCCGCTCGGTGATTTACCAACAAGACCTGCGCCGCTATCACAGCCGCCGGGTTAGGAGCAGAACCTTTCAGGAAGGCGACTTGGTGCTCCGACTCATCCAGGATCAGTCTGACATGCATAAGCTATCCCCACCTTGGAAGGGCCCTTTGTGGTCAGCAAGAATCTGCACAACGGGTCATATTACCTCATCGATGTTCGAGAGCACAAAGACTCACGTAAATCGGAGGAGGAGACCCGCCGGCCATGGAATATTGCTCATCTCCGACCTTATTATACTTAAGCCACCGGCTTTCAAGATGTATATATTTTTTGACAATGTATATATTATATAAAGAAATAAAGCAGGACCTCCGTCCTTTTTACCCTCAAAAATCCATGTGCCTTCTTTATCAGGTAATGGAGACAACCAACAGGGGGCGGATCACATCTGAATCCGGCTTTCCCTTTGGACTGGCTTATGATCATATCTAAATCTAGCCATGGTCACTTGGGGGCTTCCTGTTCAAACATAGGTCGTATTCGAACCAAAGAGAACATAGCTGTCGATACCCACTTGATCGGCATACTGCCAAACCCACTTGGGGGCTTCTTGATCATATTTGAATCATAGCTTAACCCCTTTGGGTCTGACGTGGATCGTATTCGAATCAGCGTCATTAAACAACTCGTATGTTCACTTGGGGGCTTCCTGTTCAAACATAGGTCGTATTCGAACCAAAGAGAACATAGCTGTCGATACTCATTTGATCGGCATCGCCAAAGCCACTGGGGGCTATATGATCGTATCTGAATCTTAGCTTAACCCCTTTGGGACGGTTCTCTGATCGTATTTGAATCAGGAGCCAGTGAACATTGCTTATTATCCATCATAAATATAATTACTTTAACTATCTTGAAACCTTCTTGAGGAGATGGTTCTTGATTCTTCCGGTTTAATATTGATTACCCCAGGTTCGTAAGTGCCAGGTAAAGCATCATATGAGCCGGGAAGATTATCAAAGGGTTTGCAGGTATGCTATTGTGATTATATTTAATAAATAATCATAAACCGGCCTGTATATGATGTCTTTGGGTTATCAATACTCTATATAAACCCCTGGCGCGATAGACCGCCAAGAAAGTGTTTGCTTGTTTTATGTGCGGGATAAGGCAAAGCAAGTTAAACATCAAGGAGACAAACGATCAACATAAGCTGAAAATATATAACTCTGGCGGCTTACAAAAGTATTAAGCACCATAAACATGCGTGAAGGCATGGCAAACATTGAGAGGTTTTTTCTATCCTATTACAAGACTCCCCGAGTCTGAATAAGAGAAGCATTGTTTTTGCAAAGTTATAAAGCGCCTGGCGGTTCACTCCTTCGGCGGGCTTGAAAACTCCGGGTTATCCTTCTCCGCCTCTCTGCTGGTTGCTTTGTCCTGGAAGGTGGACAAGGCCCAGTTAATGCCACTCAAGGCTTCAAACTCAGCTTCATCATCTATTAAACGGCCGGGTCCACTTCAGGGGCAAAGGTATGCTTACGTGTTGGAGGGATCAGGCTGACTTGGTCATATGGAATGTTTGGGATTCTCCGGTTCTCGCTATCATAGCCCGGCGAATACTTAGTAAGATCAGTATCATTCCCAATAAGAGTAGCCAAGGGACGTACGACTTTGACACAGGTAGTGAGATCTTGATCATCAAATGCAGTACCGTCCTCCTTCAGGCTTGGATATCCAAGAGAGAGGTCAGCCAAGTCAAGCTCTGGCACCCATGCCTTTGCCCGGCTTAATGCAGCCACGGCTTCGGCCCTTGCAGATGCCCGCCTTAAATCCCGAATTCGTTGAGGCAGCACTGTGAGATGCTTCAGCACATCTTGTAGGAGGTGGGGAGTGGTATTTGATAAGGCCACAACAGCCAAGGAACGTTGTGACCCGGAGTACAGCTGCTCCACTAAGGTGTAAACCGCCTTAAGCTTGATCAGCATGTTTTGCTTGAGGTTGGTACTCCTGGGGCCTGTATGTTCACAAGCATAATAATGAGCCGGAAATAACTATTACAATAATCCTTGGAAGATTACAATGTTTAAGGTTTTTCAGAGTGACTTACCGAAGATGGCTGAGACCATTTGGGATATCTGCCTTTTTAAGTCGGACAGCTCGGTCGTTGCTTCTGCAAGAGATGCTTCTGCCGTCTCGGCCCGAGTCACCAATGAAGCCTTCTCATCAACCCAGATTTTCTTATCTGACTCAAAATTTTGCCTCAATTTCGCTTGTTCAGAGACGCTTAATTCAAACTTGGATTTGGCTTTCTGAGTTTCAAGCTCTTGAGTTTTCAGCTGGCTCTTCAGGTCAGCAAGCTCCGACTCAAATTGACTTATGGTGGCCTGTATTGATACCAGGTTATGGTAAGAATCATGGTAAGGTAACATTCAAGTCCCAAACATTTTACAAGTCAAGATATTTGGCACTTGGGGGCTAATGTATGCTTAAAGAATTTTTTAACCTACCCTACCGAGTCATACATATTAAGTCTCAAGCACTTTACAAGTAAAGATACTTGACACTTGGGGGCTAATGTGTAACACAAATTCAAAGTCTCATGCTATCACCGGGTTAAATATATTCACTTTAAACCAGACAAACTAACAGTAAGTAGATTTCTAAGTCTACAGCATATTCATTCATAAGCAATAGACTTGGGGGCTGGTACAGTAAGTAAGATTCAGGAAAAAAGCATAAGTTATACCTCAGATTTGTGCTGTATTTGTTTCACCATGTCAATTTCCAGGTCACGACTATTATGCACTTGGTTCAGATAGCCCGAGACTATATCACCAATGCTTAAGTGGGTATAGTCAGTGATGTCTTGTTTGGCTTTTCGACGTTGGGCAAATTCTTCTTTTGCAGTGCATTGGGCAAGAACGGTAGGCCGGCCCAGTTCAACAAATTGACTCTTCAGATATTCAACTTCCGAGTCAGTCGTCTTGGCCGGGCTAGGAGCTTCTGGGTTATCAGAGTTGTAGATAACATCTTCAGCAGGCGGGTCAGAAGTTGGCACCGGAATATCAGAAGCTGGTTCAGGCGGCGCTTGATGGGTGGAGCTATCAGGAGCGGACAAGTCAAGCTCCGGTTCAGTGACAACTGGGTCTTGGGACGGCTTATTTTTCCTTGCCCTGTTGCTGGGGTTCACTTGCAGGCTGTCAATAAAGGTACAAGGATGAGTACTAAAGCATAAGTACGGTAAAACTTAAAGCAAAAAGGTTACATTACCCGAGAGCCGTTTTGAAAGTCGGCATGTTTGATTGCATCGACTCGTCGGAAGAAGGAGAAGTGTCCTGATAATTGGAGTCAGATGAATTGAGAGGTTGGCGAATAAAACCCGCCAAAGGTAAAGCAAAACATAAATTGGAGATAACCTCGGTCCGACGCTTCCTGGTTACATCGGGTAAGCCGGAGGAGAGTTCTGCGTCTTGATTGGCCCGAGTCTGCCTTCGGTTCTCAAGCTGTTGTTGCTTGAAAAGAAATTGAGGATCTTGGTAAGCTAGAGGATGTGAAAATCTTACTTTCCGGGTCACCCTTCGGATTTTTTGCTTTGGCAAAGGCTCTGAGTCGGAGGAGATTATAGTTACCTCTTCGTCAATTGCTTGACTGTTCCCTATATCCTCCTAAAAGGATAGAATGTCAGTAAAGTAATGACAAAGGAGTTAAGAAAATCAAAGGATTACCTCTTCATCATCTGAAGAAGAGTCATCCAATTTAAACATATCAGAGGCGCTGGGTTTCTTCTTCTTTGAGGTGCCCGTCTTGGCGGCCTTCCTTTTGGTTTTCTTGGCTGCCCTGGCTTGTTTGGCAGCCTCGTGGTCATATTTGACCTTCCAGAAGTTATCACCGGCCTATGGAAAAAGATAAGGAATCATAAGTACAAAGAAGGTACAACATGTTAAAGAGTATTTATTAAGATTGGAAACTCACTGCAGGGGCCGGGTTCTTCTTGCAGAAGGGAAGTAAGCCAAAGGCGTTGCTAGTTACAGTGCCCTCCTTCAGCAGTGACTGGGTTGTAGCATCTACCACATCATCTGGTAAGTCGTCAGGACTATGACGCATTGGATCATCCTTCTCGCCTGTGTAAGTACACATTAAGCCGGAGCGGCGGCTTAATGGTAGTATTCGCCAGGTGACCCAGACCCGGACTAGATCAATGCCGCTTAACCCGTTTCCTAAAGGAGATTTGATCTTCTTGATGGTGGGATTGAGAGGCAGGCGCTCAATAGCGGTCAACTTATCCGCCAGCTGATGGTTGGACTCAAGGCGCAGGGCGCGAAAACCGGGCAGAGGCTTCTCATCAGCCGGCGAAGTGTCTTGACAGTAGAACCACGTCTGGTTCCAATCTTTTGGGTGACTCGGCAGCTCAGCATAAGGAAAAAGGCAATCTCTCCGCCGCTGGATCGAGATGCCGCCAAGCTCAAGACTAGGCCCATTGGCACATTCATTTTGCCGGTTCAAGTAAAAAAGTTCTCTGAACAAAAGCAGACTTGGTTCCTCTCCCAGGTACACCTCGCAGAAGACTTGGAAATTGCAAAGGTTTGACACGGAATTGGGTCCAATGTCTTGAGGTCTAAGATCAAAGAAATTCAAAACTTCCCTGAAGAATTTTGAGCCGGGAGGGGCAAATCCCCGGTTCATGTGATCTGTGAAAACTATCACCTCCCCTTATTTGGGTTGAGGCATTTCTTCGGACGGGTTAGGGGCACGATAAGACATGACCTCCTTTTTTGGCAGATGGCCAGACTTCACAAACTTAGCCAGTTTACTCTTAGTGACTATGGATGGGACCCAATTGCAAGTCACAGGGGCTTTGGCTGCCTTAGGTGCCATGACAACAGTTAGCCTACGGCAAAATAAGAAGTTTCGGTTCAATTTTAACCTGGGAGAAATATCCAAATTATTTAAGGTAGCGGCTTGTGAAGGGGCCTAATGATATAAGGGTGACTGTGCAACAATATTTAAGCCGCTACAAGTAATCAAGAGCAGTTCAAAATTCTTAAGGTCATGAGAAGCAAGCAAGGCTCACAGACCAGTGTTATTCATTTAAGCTGGCTACCTGGATAGTGTGTTTCAAAGCATTTGACAGAAGCAGTTTTCCGGGTGATAAAAATAGGTTTCATAATCTTCTACTAATATTTGATATCAAAGGTGGTTCTGATAAGAAAAAATTTCTAGACCTAAGAAAATGGATGCAGGCATGTTCATAGGCTCAAATGAGGCTTTTTTACAGGGGAATGGATCTGCTTTTTATCCTAAACAAGTGCGGAAACAACTACCGCGGCTATTTTATATCATTCTTAGATCAGAAGAGGCGTCTAAGAGGAAAACTAACAAGGGTTGGGCTCTAATGGTGATGAACTCCGACGAACTCGAGGAAGCTCTAATGCAGATCTAAGCGAGGAAGGGAAGGGAACTTACGGATCTGGATGGGCGACGGAGGTTTGTCGCATTTCTCTGGTCCAACCAGGTCGATGCAGCGGCCTGAGACGGTGAAGACAGGAAGCCCGACAGCGGCGGAGCTCGAGAGGAAGAAGACGACTGGAAGGAGGAGAATGGGAGACCTAGGTCGCACCTATTTATAAGGAGAGGATAACTGAGATGGCGCGGGAAACGAGGAGATAAGAATTATTATCCAGCGGCCCCGATGCCTCGATTTTTGGAACAGTCAATAAAAATATAGATCCGTTGAAGGATACGGTGGAATAGAAAAAGAATTTAAGAAAAGGATGACGTCACAGCGGCTTAACCCGGATCCAAAAGATGACGTCATGGCGGGTTAAAAAAAACCTTTTTGCACGAATAGAAGACTGAAGATTTATTTCTTAAAGTATTTTTAAGATTGATATGAACAGAACCAATCTGGGGCCTAATGTCGGGGATATAACTATTTGTAAGCCGCCCAGGAGGGGCCGGGTTACGCAAGAAGATTCACCAGAGAGAAGCCCAAGACCAAGCATGAAGATGGCGGTTCAATAAAGGGCTTAAGGCCCACAGGCGGCTTAAGGCCCGTTGTAGTAAACCGCCATAAAGGCATGACTTCTACTATAAGGTAGCCTTAACTAGTCACCAAGCCGTACATTGTTTGTAAGCCGGCCGGGACTCTGTAAGCCACAGGGCATCAACCCGTGTATATAAGGGAACGACCTGCTGGCGGCTTAGGGCAAGGAACAACTCATCGAGAGTCGGGCATAGCATATCTTGCTCCCTGGTCATCGAAACATCAATACCAAACCCAACTAGACGTAGGCCTTACCTTCACCGTAAGGGGCCGAACTAGTATAAACCCTCTCGTGTCCTTTGTCCCGATTTAACCTCTTCAAGCTTCCTAGTTGCGATGGCTCCACAACTAAGTCCTTTCACGAGGACACCTGACGTGACAATTCCACAACAAGAACAGTCTGTAGCAATCTGTAACTTTCGAATACTTCGGGAATACGAACAATCCTACCAAAATAAGAAGTTCTAGGAAATTTTTCTATTGATCTATTGCAAGAAGAATCAACTAAAAAGCACGTTTTTGTGATTTATTAAAATTATTCTCATGCGTGCAAAAGTTTTTGTTTTTCAGCAAGATCAAATTAACTATCACCCAAGATGATCCTATAGGTTCTACTTGGCACAAACACTAACTAAAACATAAAACCACATCTAAACAGAGGCTAGATAAATTATTTATCACTAAACAGGAACAAAAAGCAAGTAACAAAAATAAAATTGGGTTGCCTCCCAACAAGCGCTATCGTTTAACGCCCCTAGCTAGGCATAAAAGCGAAAATAGATCTAAGTATCACCATCATTGGTATTCAATTCATAAGTGGCTCGCATAATAGATTCATAAGGTAATTTGATTTTATTTCTAGGAAAGTGTTCCATGCCTTTCATTAATGGAAGTTAGAATCTAATATTTCCTTCCTTCATATCAATAATTGCACCAATCATTCTAAGGAAAGGTGTACCAAGAATAATAGGACATGAAAAATTACAATCTATATCAAGAACGATAAAATCTACGGGCACATAATTCCTATTTGCAACAATAATAACACCATTAATTCTTCCCATAGGTTTATTAATAGTGGAATCCGCAAGGTGCAAGTTTAAAGAGCAATCATCAAATTCGCGGAAACCTAGCACATCACATCAAGTTTTTGGAATCGTGGAAACACTAGCACCCAAATCACCCAAAGCATAGCATTCATGATCTTTAATTTTAATTTTATTAGTAGGTTCCCACTCATCATAAAGTTTTCTAGGGATAGAAACTTCTAATTCAAGTTTTTCCTCATAAGATTGCATCAAAGCATCAACGATATGTTTGGTAAAAGCTTTATTTTAACTATAAGCATGAGGAGAATTCAAGACGGATTGCAACAAGGAAATACAATCTACTAAAGAATAATTATCGTAATTAAATTGCTTGAAATCCAAAATAGTGGATTCATTGTTATGTAAAGTTTTGACCTCTCCAATCCCAGTTTTACCAAATTTAGCATCAAGTTCTAAAAACTCTGAATTATTGGGACGCCTTTTAACTAAAGTTGACTCATCTCCAGTCCCATCATTATCAAGATTCATATTGCAAAACAAAGATTTAATAGGAGACACATCAATCCCTTTTAGATCTTCATCATTATTATCATGAAAACTAGAAGAACACGCTCTTACAAAGCAATCTTTCTTAGCACGCATCCTAGCGGTTCTTTCTTTGCACTCATCAATGGAAATTCTCATGGCTTGGAGAGACTCATTGATATCATGCTTAGGTGGAATAGATCTAAGTTTCAAAGAATCAACATCAGGAGAAATTCTATCCACGTTCCTAGCCAATTCATCAACTTTAAGCAATTTTTCTTCGAGCAAAGCATTGAAATTCTTTTGAGAAATCATAATTTTTTAACACTAATCTCAAAATCAGAGGGCATCTTATTAAAATTTCCATAAGAGTTGTGGTAGGAATTACCATAATTATTAGAGGAATTACCAGGAAACGGCCTAGGATTAAAGTTTCCTCTATACGCGTTCTTACCAAAATTATTCCTACCAACAAAATTCACATCCATAGATTCATTATTATCTCAATCAAACTAGACAAAGGCATATCATTAGGATCAATAGGATCACTCTTATTAGCAAACAATTTCATAAGTTCATCCATCTTTCCACTCAAAGTATTAATCTCTTCTATCGCATGAACCTTTTTACTAGTAGATCTTTCGGTGTGCCATTGAGAATAATTAACCATAATAATTAACCATAATAATTAAGCATAATAATTAACCATAATATTATCTTTCGGTTTAGTATCTTCTCCTAAAGTGATTTCCATAAAATTGTCTCCCGCGGCTGAATCTAAAAGATTTCTAGAAGCAAAATTCAATCTGGCATAAAAAATTTGTATGATCATCCATAAATTCAAACCATGTGTAGGGCAATTACGTATCATTAATTCCATTCTCTCCTAAGCTTGTGCAACATGTTCATGATCAAGTTGCTTAAAATTCATAATATCATTTCTAAGAGAGATGATCTTAGCGGGAGGAAAATACTTAGAGATAAAAGCATCTTTGCACTTATTCCATGAATCAATACTATTTTAGGCAAAGACGAAAACGAAGTTTTAGCACGATCTCTAAGTTAAAACGGAAATAACTTCAATTTAACAATATCATTATCCATGTCTTTCTTCTTTTGCATATCACACAAATCAACAAAGTTGTTTAGATGAGTAGAGGCATCTCACTAGGAAGGCTAGAGAATTGATCTTTCATAACAAGATTTAACAACATGGCATTGATTCACGAGATTCAGCATCGTTAAGAGGAGCAATCGGAGTGCTAAGGAAATAATTATTGTTGGTATTGGAAAAGTCACACAATTTAGTATTATATTGAGCCATCGTGACAAGCAATCCAACACACAAGCACACAAGAGGCAAGCGAGAAAGAGGCGAACGAGAAAGAGACGGCGAATAAAATGGCAAGGGTGAAGTGGGGGAGAGGAAAATAAGAGGAAAATGGCAAATAATGAAATGCGAGGGATAAGATTTTGTGATGGGTACTTGGTATATCTTGACTTGTGCGAAGACCTCCCCGACAACGGCGCCAGAAATCCTTCTTGCTACCTCTTGAGCACTGCGTTGGTTTTCCCTTGAAGTGGAAAGGGTGATGCAGCAAAGTAGCGTAGGTATTTTCCTCAGTTTTTGAGAACCAGGTATCAATCCAGTAGGAGGCTCCACGCAAGTCCCTCGTACCTACACAAACAAACAAGAACCTCACAACCAACGTGATAAAGGGGTTGTCAATCCCTTCACGGCCACTTGCGAAAGTGAGATCTGATAGAGATAATAAGATAAGATAAATATTTTTGGTATTTTTTATGATATAGATTGGAAAGTAAAGATTGCAAAATAAAGTAGATCGGAAACTTATATGATGGAAGATAGACCCGGGGGCCAGAGGTTTCACTAGTGGCTTCTCTCAAGATAGCATAAGTATTACGGTGGATGAACAAATTACTGTCGAGCAATTGATAGAAAATTGCATATTTATGAGAATATCTAGGCATGATCATGTATATAGGCATCACGTCCGCGACAAGTAGACCGACTCCTGCCTGCATCTACTACTATTACTCCACACATCAACCGCTATCCAACATGCATCTAGAGTATTAAGTTCTTAAGAACAGAGTAACACATTAGGCAAGATGACATGATGTAGAGGGATAAACTCAAGCAATATGATATAAACCCCATCTTTTTATCCTGGATGGCAACAATACAATATGTGCCTTGCTGCCCCTGCTGTCACTGGGAAGGGACGCCGCAAGATTGAACCCAAAGCTAACCACTTCTCCCAGTGCAAGAAAGATCAATCTAGAAGGCCAAACCAAACTGATAATTTGAAGGGTGGAACCCTATGGGGAGATCTTTCACGAATTGGAGGGGGAATCCCCAAGAACAAGATGAACACAAGAAGGAAAACAAGGGAACACTCAAGAACAAGTAAAATCACACATCCACTAGACAATCAAACACACAAGATCCACAAGGTACATGAACAATCAAAGGGAAATAAGATACATGGTAGAGTTCATCCCAAATCCTATGAAGGAGATGAGGGCTTGAATCCTAGAAGGATCTTATCACATGGAGGTCTTGAACTCCATGGGAGTGGTCTTTCTCTCTCAAGAGGAGGAGGTAGGAGCAAAGCTCACCTAAGAATGAGCTATCACTTTGGTAAGCCTAACATATGGTCTAGGTACGGAATATATAGGCATGGGGACAAAGTGGATGAAGAAGAGGCCCAAACAGCAATCACAACCGTCCATTGTGTAGGGCCCATGCGCACGGGGTAAGTTGGGCCCGTGCGCACGGGGGTCCCATGGGCACAGTATAGGCCCGTGCGCACGGGGTGCTCCAGCGCCAACTCTTTGAGTAGTCCGTCTGCACGGGGTCTTCGAGGCCCGTGGGCACGGGGTCGCCTGGGTGGTGCAATGTTGATCTTGTTGCACTCCTTCTTCCTCCTTATGGCCTTGTGGTCCTTCTCCAACTCCTTTGGGGTGTCCCTCACCAGCTTCTGGTCGTCGGTCTTCATATCTAAGGACACATAGAGCACTTTGGTGAGGTAGCAAGCAAGTCCAATGGATATTCATGATATTCTCGAAGAAGAGCGGGTTCACCTTAATTCCAATGGCGTATGTTCAAGGTCTCGTCATATGTCCTCTTGGGGTATGGAGAGTAGTCAGAGTGTACATGGGGATGAGCGTGGGATGCTCCGCATCATCTCCCCTCCCTTGGGAAAGATCCGACCTCGGATTGTGATCCTCATCACCATGGGAATGGTTGTCGTAGATGGACTTGTAGTTGGACGAAGTTGAAGACATAGCGCAATCCAAGTAGTCCAAGGTGTCACTGGAGTGATAGACATGCAAAAAGAGCAAACACAAGCAACACTCGGAAATACAACGGTTAGCGCACACAAAGTGTCCATTATGTAAGAATGAGTCTGTGCGGCAAGATTGGTCGTCACAAAGTGCATGAAGCTTATCAAGATGATCTAGAATGAGATGCAAAGCATTCATGGGAGGACATGCAATCATTGTGCACACAAATGTGTTGTAAATATGATCAATGCAACCATGGTGCAAAATGATGTCATAGTGAGACAGTTTATCAATAGCATGAATATGGCAATGGATGCTCAACATGTGTATGTTATCATGCAATTGATGGTGGACAATATGATCATGATGTATGAATATGCCATCAAGGTAGATCACAACAAATTTGCTAAGGAAGTGCACAAGCTCATATATCATAGATGACATGGAAATAGATGCAACAAGACAAGCATAATGTGAGTCAATCCATGCATGAGGTGCAAACTTGTGGTAAGTATGATATGTCCATCGAGCATGACATGTATGAGCACAATAAACAAATTTGGAGGTGTTGGTGTACCAAAGCTTGATGTCGAGGCATGAGTGGAGTTCTGAAGGTGCATCCAATAAGTGCGAGAGCTCCTCAATGTGAAGGTCCATGTAGCCAATCTCCAATGTCGCTCCTCCATTCACGAGATGTATCATGTAGACAACAAGAAGGAAACAACAATGAAAGAGTGACCCATCCAATATGCGTATTTGAGGATGTCTCAAAGAGAAGGAGTTCACCTCAAGAAAGTTCCCAAAGATGTTGGAGTCGTACATCATGTATGCCTTCACATAACCAATATGTCGCATAACGGCACCGCCTTCTGAATTCTCCAAAATGAAAGAACATGATAAACACTCGGAAAAACAAATGAGGTTAGCGGAAATGCAAAACCTATCATTCGAGTGGTAAGATACCCAACAAGTGTAAGCATCAATCTCATCATAAGAAGGTACATGGGAGAATTTCATAGTATGGAGGCATATGATGCAAGAACAACCAAATACAAGAGGCTCAAGGAAAGAAGCATGCATCACAATTAAGGTGTCAAAGTCTACAAGATCAATAAGCATAGTATGGTTGCACTCAATACAAGTGCATATGAAAGAGGCAATTAATAGACACCAGAGACAATGATCAAGATATATCATGTGAGAGGCATGAACATATATGTCATCAACCCAAGAAAGCGAGTAAGAGTGGAACATGGGTGATGCAACCAAGCAAGCAATCATAGTAATAAAGACAAGCAAGCTAGTAGTGCGAAGATGCAACATACTAGGAGGAATCATGGCAAGCATGTCGTGTGTGAAAATAGTGGGCATGAATATTGTACATGACATATCACAAGCATGAAAGCAAGATATGAGGAAAATAGCATGAATGTATTGGTGAGAAGCCATATGTAAATAGCAATGGGTCATCATGACTCTCCCAACACAACAAGCATCAATAGTATGTGGCACATGATAAACAAGGCAAAAGCAACAAGGATCTCCACCAAGCATGCAAATACATATAGGAATATCATAATGGTGAATCATGGGTAGATGCAAACATGGGTCACAATTGCATGGCAAAGGCATAGAAGCAAGCATAGCATGCAAAGTGGACACGGTAAAATGAGCATAAGGTGACAAGTGGTAAATGGCCCATAGCCATGTGAGAGCCAAGTAGAAGAGATGTGCGTAGTCCTTGCGTGAATGGAACGGTGGTAAAAATAGTCCACGGGATCCCAAGTCATCATTGCTCTCAAGAGCTCGCTTCGTCAACTCTTGGGATTGAGAGGTTGACGAGTATACGTGAGGACCTACACAAAACAAAGACAAAGGAAAAATTGTGTGTGCGTGGTATATGTACACATCATCCATCATGATGCGCATGTGCATGTGTCGGTGAGCACAAAATAGCCAATGCTCAAATAAATGAGATGCGTGATATAGAAACATTCCATCCATCATGAGAGGTTTGTTATTATGTATAGCATAATGGAGACTCAAATTGTGTAATGCATCATGAGAAATATCTAGAGCATTGTTATTCATGGAATGCATAAGGTGCACGCAATCATGGAAATTATGCAAAGTATGAAATGTATCAAGATCTCCGACTAAGTATGAGGAAACTATGGGGGTCTCCTCATGAGCATGAGTAGCAACATCACGTGGAGAATATTGACAACATCCAAAACAATTCATATTTGGAACAATGTGATCATGGCATGGCATAGTAGATGAATTGCTCAAATCATGTAAAGGAAGCATGGCAATATCATCACATGAAAAACAAAAGCCAATGACCATCATCTCGTCATCTATGCCATAAGTACAAATGGGATTTATTTTAATGGGGCATGCATATTTACTATGTTGAGATTGAAATGATGTAATATGGGAGATCTCACTCATAGCATACGACAAGTTCAATGGATTGTCAAACATGATGTGACCAATAGAATTTTCACATGATATCCTATGGAGCATAGCATCACAACTAGGAAACTCAACATGCTCATCATCATATTCATCATAAATAGGTAAGTCAAGGCATGACGAAGTTTCACTAGCATGAAGCATGGTAATAGGTCGGTCAACATCATGGGAGCAATCATTGTCAAGAGCGTCCACTAGTGGGACAAGAGAAGCACCATCACCTATGTTACCTTTGGAGCGTCCCTCAAGTGTTGTAGGTGAGGTGTTAAAGATCGTCTCGTTGTCATCTTCATCTTGATGGAACCATGTGGGGGTGCATCATCGTCCACCATGGCCATTGTCATCTCCAATCGAGGGATGGACTCATCGAGGATAGGCATGTCGTCATGTAGGAGACCTAGCACCAAAGAAGAAAACACACTAGGAGTAGAGGTTAAGTCGTTAGAAATCATGGTGGCCTCATGTGTCGTGTCGACGACCTCACTCACTAAGTGTTGTGGCTCACTCACTCCCTCAAGGATGCACTCACTCATATGGTTGGTGGGGTCACTCAAATGGCGCTCAACCTCACATAGGATGTGTGGCATGCTCTCATGTGTGGGGCTAGTGGTGGTCACACTCATCATCTCATAGGAAATGCTCTCAATGCCACATATGGTGGAGTCACTCATGTCACTCATGTGGTGCTGGCTCTCCTCACATGACAAATGGGGCATCTCGACATATGTCGGTGTCGGAGAGATGTAGGTGCAAATGTCTCCATGCTCAACTCCTATCGCCGTGGTCGAAGGGGATGGCCCTTGCTTGACCTTCTTGTCGCCGTCTTGGTGTTGGAGGCCCATATGATGTGGCACCTCGTAGCTCGTCTAAATTACCGAAGGGAGTTTCCCATGCTTGGCCATCGTCCTTGAGGGGCTTCCGAAGATGGAAGTGTCGCCCTCGCTCGTAGGTCGTTGCCTTGGACTTGATGAAGTCGTTGGAGGCGTACTCGTGGGAAGTAGGCGAAGATGCCGTACGTCCAAAGGCGAAGATGCCTTGATAGCACTTGGCAAAGATGCCAAAGTGGTTGGTGTAGCCGTAGCGCCGTCTTGGTGGTGGTCGTCTCGCGGTCTTCTTTTGTGCTCTTGAAGTTTGGACTTGGCGTGAAGTAGGGCTTGTTGGGACTTGTGCATTTGCGCTTGTGGAGCATCTTCATGATGATGATGTCATTGTCGTGCTTGAGCTCGTAGTAGATGTCATTCGTCGTCGTCGTGCACATGATGCTTGGATGTGACTTGCCCTTCATGATGGTGTTGATCACGAATGTGATGGTGGTCGCCATGTAGATGTGGACGAGGACGGTTTGCACTTGCATCGTGGCCGCGCTCCGAAGACCTGTGGCTTTAATGTCGCCGCCTTGAAGATGACGAAGGGGAAGAAGACTTGATCAAGGTTCTAATCTCCTCCATCCTTGCATCTTACTCCTCTTTATGTGCGGAAAGCATCTTGTCGATGTAGTCCCTTTTCCTTGCTTCGGAGTGATGAATGTCGATGCAGATGTTCTCGATGTGCTCTTGCAATCTTGATTGTGCGCCTTGCATTTGTCGTTGTAGATCGAAGATGGACGCTTTGGTGATGTAGTTGTTCACGCCGCCATTGTTGTCGTAGACCGGAGAGGAAATGCCTTGCCTATCCATCACAAGACTCGAGCAAAGGTGAGTAGGAAATGAGATAAACAACACCAAGCTACCTTTTCCCAAAGTTGAGGATGTATCTTGTATCACTCAATGTGAAATGAAAGAATAGTGGAATTGGTACCGGACTTGTTCACTCACACCTACAAGTAAAAGCTTATGGTAGAGATCGGTGAGGATAGTGGCACAAAAATTTGATGCAAAATGTTAGCAAGAGTCAATAATGTTGGAAAAGATTCACAAATTTGCAAGTGAAACAAGTAGACCAATAGCAAATGCGGTACACGGAAACACACACATGGATAGCTAAATGGGGTCGTGCAACCAAGGAATGAGCACAAAATGTGGAGTCCATGGAAAACGCTCGTGTTGCACAACTCAAGAGAGACGCTAGCACGATTGCTCAATCGGCGGATATGACACTTGTGCACAACCTATAAGATGCAAGATGGATAAACTTTCTATCCCAAGTATGCTATGTATGTATGGTTCCCGGTGTTTCTCTCAAGATGATCCAAGATGATCAGATATGACAATCTTATGCGCAATGGGGTATGATGCTATGGCACTTGCTTACAAGCTTCTTTGCTCTCTTTCTTTTGCTTAAAAGCTTTTTTTGTATGGACAATTTGCACAATGCACAAACCAAGATAGCAATTGAGTATATGCGGGAACAAACTTGTGACACAAGATATGATACCAATATATGCACCACGATGATATGGTATGTATGCGATGGGAAGTATGATCACTAATGTGCACAAGTAACATTGTCGGCAATACTCAAATGGCTAGTCTCCATAGGCAAGTAACGCAAAATGGGCTAGGGGTTAACAATGCAATTGCAAGGGGAATATACAATGGAGTGGTAGAGGTTACCGTCCTTTGCGATGAAGAGTGACGGTGTTCTTGATGTAGATACCAAGATGATGGAGTCTCGTTACTAAGTAGCCGAAACACCTTAGGAAACGGAAAAACCGCAAACTCAAAATCTCAAATGACAAATGTCAAATGGTGGTAACGGGGAGCGGTGGTGGTGGTTGATGAAGAAGCAACCATCCCTAAGTAGCCGAAACACCTTAGGATACTCAAATCACTACTCAAGTAACCACTAATGCTAAGGGGATCAAGATGGGTTAGGTTGCGAAAGTCGAATGGTGGTGTAGCGGATGATATGGTGGAGGGCCTAGGAAATCTTGCCAAAATGCCGAAATTTTGGTGGAGTCAAATGGTGGTAAGACCAAGATGAGCAGCTCGGGCACGTCGCTAGTTTTTCAATGAGCCAAAGAACACCCAAATCGGAGTTCGGATACGAAAGTTACGGCCAAAACGGTGACGTTCGGGCGGCTGCTGTAGGGGGCCGTGCGCACGGGGTTCAGGGCCCGTGGACACGGGGTCCCATGCACACGGTACATGTACCGAGGACACGGGGTCTCCAGGGACTTCCCGGGGGCCCGTGGGCACGGGGTGGGGAGCCCGTGGGCACGGGGTAGGCGGAAACTTCGCGATTTTCTTGTCAAATTTGATGGGGGAAAGAAACATTGGGGTATGGGGACGCAAGAGGGGGTAGATCGACTTGCTATACATCAGATCCATGGATCAAAATGAACAAAAACTCACAAAAACTTCAAATCACAAAAAAATTGGTATGGCTCTTTTTGTGGGGAATTTCCGAAATTGGGCAAGAACAAGCAAAATTAGGCTAGAAAACAAAGAGGGGGGCTCCAATTTCTTGAGAAACCATGGCTCATGATACCAAGATGATGTAGGGTGGAACCCTATGGGGAGATCTTTCACGAATTGGAGGGGGAATCCCCAAGAACAAGATGAACACAAGAGGGAAAACAAGGGGAACACTCAAGAACAAGTCAAATCACACATCCACTAGACAATCAAACACACAAGATCCACAAGGTACATGAACAATCAAAGGGAAATAAGATACATGGTAGAGTTCATCCCAAATCCTATGAAGGAGATGAGGGCTTGAATCCTAGAAGGATCTTCTCACATGGAGGTCTTGAACTCCATGGGAGTGGTATCTCTCTCTCAAGAGGAGGAGGTAGGAGCAAAGCTCACCTAAGAATGAGCTATCACTTTGCTAACCCTAACATATGGTCTAGGTACGGAATATATAGGCATGGGGATGAAGTGGATGAAGAAGAGGCCCAAACAGCAATCACAGTCGTCCATCCTGTAGGGCCCGTGCGCACCGGGTAAGTTGGGCCCGTGCGCACGGGGTGCTCCAGCGCCAACTCTCCGAGTAGTCCGTGCGCACGGGGTCTTCGAGGCCCGTGGGCACGGGGTCGCCTGGGAGGTGCAGTGTTGATCTTGTTGCACTCCTTCTTCCTCCTTGTGGCATTGTGGTCCTTCTCCAACTCCTTTGGTGTGTCCCTCACCAGCTTGTGGTCGTCGGTCTTCGTATCTAAGGACACATAGAGCACTTTGATGAGGTAGCAAGCAAGTCCAATGGATATTCATGATATTCTCGAAGAAGAGCGGGTTCACCTTAATTCCAATGGCGTATGTTCGAGGTCTCGTCATTTGTCCTCTTGGGGTATGGAGAGTAGTCGGAGTGTACATGGGGATGAGCGTGGGATGCTTCGCATCACTTGCAAAGATAACCAATCATACATAAAAGAATTTAGAGGAGATTCAAATATTTCTCATAGATAAACTTGATCATAAAGCGACAATTCATTGGATCTCGACAAAAACACCGCAAAAAGAGTTACATCGAATAGATCTCCAAGAATATCAAGGAGAACTTTGTATTGAGATTCTAAGAGAGAGAAGAAGCCATCTAGCTAATAACTATGGACCCGAAGGTCTGTGGTAAACTACTCACAACTCATCGGAGAGGCCTTGGCGATGATGTAGAAGCCCTCCATGATCGATTCCCCCTCCGGCGGAGCGCCGGAAAAGGCCCCAAGATGGGATCTCACGGGTATAGAAGGTTGCGGCAGTGGAAATAGGGTTTCGTGGTGCTCCTCGATGTTTTGGGGGTATGTAGATATATAGGCGAAGGAGGTCGGTCAGGGGAGCCACGAGGGGCCCGTGAGGGTGGGGGGCGCCCTCCTGCCTCATGGCCACCTCGGCTTCTTCTTGACGTCCACTCCAAGTCTCCTGGATTGCGTTTGGTCCAAAAAGATCTCTCCCAAATGTTTCATTCCGTTTGGACTCCGTTTGATATTCCTTTTCTTCGAAACACTGAAATAGGCAAAAAAAAGAGCAATTTGGGCTGGGCCTCCGTTTAATAGGTTGGTCCCAAAAATGATATAAAATTGTATAGTAAAGCCCATAAACATCCAAAACGGGTAATATAATAGCATGGAACAATCAAAAATTATAGATATGTTGGAGACGTATCACCCAGTGACTGTTGTCGTTGAAGGTGTTGGTGAAGCTCCAGGGCGGCTCGCGGAGAGCCTCAGCTTCATGCGCCCCCAACACCCAGCCTAGTAAGGGGAACCGGTCGGGGCCTTCTCTTCATGTGTACTGCGGGTGCATCATGGGCGGTACGTAGGCCTTCGGACTGGCCGCGCCAGAGTCGCCCACATGGAGCCCCGCATTGCTGGCCTCCGGACTCGGTGCCAGGTCCAGATGGCCACGGGCTGGCGCCCCAGCATGGCCCCAGGAGCAGCCGCCCGGGTCCGCCTCGCCCTGAGGCGGCGCGATCGGGGTAGGTTGGGCGGCGCTGCGGGTCGGGCTGGTGCCGAGGGGTCCCCAGGTGCTCCAGGGGGCGCGGGCGTAGGAGGGGCGAGCGTGCACCCCTAGCACAACTTGCAACGTAGGCAGGGCACAGAATGGTGCCGCGCCCCTGCATGCGGCGCCCAGCAGCTCGGCGACCCGTTCCAGCAGGGCATCGAGGCTGCCTTCTGCCAACCTGCATCGCAGCAGCTCCCGCACCACAATGAGCGCGGCTCGCATGTCTGCCTGCTCCCAGCGAGTGTGTGGTGCTGTCGTCATGGCATAGCTTGAAGATCACGCGGCGGCGCAGTTGCGGCGCGGCGCGACAAAGGTTGGCGGTGGCCCACACCGCCCGTGACCAACGGCACCAGGCAGTGCGGGGGCCGCGAGATGCACAGAGTGAAGATCCTCTTGGTCGGTTGTCACTGCTTGGGCGGGACGAACAGCCTAGTGCTCAACGTGAGCCCTTGGAGTGTCGGCCATGGGAGTGCGGGGTGGTGGCGGATCGATCGGCAGAA
The DNA here is from genome assembly GCF_018294505.1 of Triticum aestivum. NCBI lineage: Eukaryota > Viridiplantae > Streptophyta > Magnoliopsida > Poales > Poaceae > Triticum > Triticum aestivum. The sequence goes on along the minus strand of NC_057795.1, from coordinate 266,237,695 downwards.
GAGGGACTCCGACGCACCCCTACCGGCGCGCCAAATGTCGGATTTCGGGTTTTGCAAACCCTTGAGAGGTTCGAACTCTGGGGTGCGTGCGGAGATCTCAACCTCCCCAGTTTGCTGCTCGCTAATCTCACAGCCTAGCTCAATGAACTCAAAGGAAAGGGGACACAACAGTTTACCAAGGTTCGGGCCACCTTCCAGTGTAAGACCCTACTCCTGCTTTGTGGTTGATTGCCTCGAAGGGTGGAGGATGAACTAGTGCAGTGGGGAACAACCTCAGGAGGTGTGTTCTTGAGCTCAAGTGAGCTGGTGAGGGTGGAATTGATTTGGTCGACTTGATCTGTCATCTCTCCCTCCGTCTGTCCCCTTGCTACGGTAGTGGCTAGGTCCTATTTATAGTGGCCTTGGTCCTCTTCCCAAATGAAGGCGGGAAGGGATCCCACAACGGCCAAATTTGAAGGGAGACAACTAGTACATCTTATCCATACAAAAGCGATCTTCACCTAGAAAAGCCTGTGGTCGTGACGCCGTGGTGGGCTCGGCAATGACCTCCATCCTGCCGTCCTGGCAGTCTTGGTCTTGTTACACAAGAATGGAAACCTTTGGTTGCTTCCTCGGGACTCCGCGCCTGCGCTTGCCTCCTTTGCACCAAAGAGGAAACTGGTACATTGCGCCCGCTGGCGCCCACCTAGCCGTAGTCGTCATGGCTCACGTCATCCGAACCTCGTGAGGTGAGCCTTGCATAGAAATCTCCGCTCCTCGGGAGCCAGCCTGAGATGGTTGTTCCCCTTGGAGGTCTTGGTGTCGTCCGCCTCGCGAGGCTTGGCCCCTCGCAAGGGTCTTGAGTTGTTGATGTCAAAGATGGGACGTACCAGGCCGTCGATGGAGCCACGCCGTGGGCCGTAGGCAGGCAGGTCTGGGAACCCCCATTCCCAGAACGCCGACATATGATGTGTTTATCTACCATGCACATACATTGTCTGCTTTCTTTTGTGCATGTGTAGGATACTTCGACTTGGTGTCAACTTCCACTTCTCGTGAGTTGACGATTCGAGCTCTTGAGAGCGAACCACTTGCGACCGACTCGCTTCTACATTGCACTTGTTTGTGCTTCGGAATTGTGAAGGACGTATAAGGACATGCTTTCAAGGTGATATCCTTCTCTTTTGAGAACCCCCAAACTATGAGCACGAATATTCTGGATCCTACTTCATGTGTTGCTTGCATCTTGACATATTGTACACATGCTAGAGATCTCGCTTCGACTTATCATTGCCACATTGCCATGCCTCATGACATATATACTTTGTGTGTTGCCTCCAAATCTTGGATTACTTGCTCCTATAATATGCTTGGTTGCAACAATGTCATCACTTCACATATGCCATGTGTTGGGATACATTGCATGGAGAACAAAAAAATTCTACTCACACGCAATGATCTATCCATGGAGATGCATAGCAATGAGGGGGCAGAGTATGTCTACGTACACTTGTAGACCGTAAGTGGAAGCGTTTGACAACGCGGTTGATGTATCACTACAAGAAAACACTTCCGTGATGATACGTGTTTGTCATAGTAGGTCACGTTTTCTGTCATGCATGTACATCCATGACGATTTTATGATAGGATCAAGATAGTCATACCTGTGTTGTCGTAGAAGTGTTCCATGACATTACCAAAATTATCATCACGGAAGTGTCCACTTCCATGACGATAAATCGCGCGTCATAGAAGTGCTTTCTTCAAGGGTGACCGACATGTGGCATCCACCGTCACAGGTCACCGTTAAGCGTTAAGCTATCGGGTTCCGGTTTGGATCCGATAACCCATTAACAGCCCAGACCAATGGGGATTTTCCATGTGTAAAATTCTAAATGGCCAGAGGAACCACGTGCCGGCTCACCGTTGGGACAGATGGCATCCATTCATTGGACTGAAGGCGCCTATGATTCTGACGCCCCCGATTCAATCGTACACTAATCATGCACACAAATGTGTACGATCAAGATCAGGGACTCACGGGAAGATATCACAACACAACTCTAAAACATAAATAAGTCATACAAGCATCATAATACAAGACAGGGGCCTCGAGGGCTCGAATACAAGTGCTCGATCATAGACGAGTCAGCGTAAGCAACAATATCTGAGTACAGACATAAGTTAAACAAGTCTGCCTTAAGAAGGCTAGCACAAACTGGGATACAGATCGAAAGAGGCGCAGGCCTCCTGCCTGGGATCCTCCTAAACTACTCCTGGTCGTCGTCAGCGGCCTGCACATAGTAGTAGGCACCTCCAGTGTAGTAGGAGTCGTCGTCGACGGTGACGTCTGGCTCCTGGGCTCCAGCATCTGGTTGCGACAACTAGGTAGAATGGAAAGGGGGAAAAGAGGGAGAGAAGCAACCGTGAGTACTCATCCAAAGTACTCGCAAGCAAGGATCTACACTACATATGCATGGGTATATGTGTAAAGAGGCAATATCGATGGACTGAACTACAGAATGCCTGAATAAGAGGGGGATAGCTAGTCCTATCGAAGACTACGCTTCTGGCAGCCTCCGTCTTGCAGCATGTAGAAGAGAGTAGACTGAAGTCCTCCAAGTAGCATCGCATAGCATAATCCTACCCGACAATCCTCCCCTCGTTGCCCTGTTAGAGAGCGATCACCGGGTTGTATCTGGCACTTGGAAGGGTGTGTTTTATTAAGTATCCGGTTCTAGTTGTCCTCTTACCGAAGATCACAGCTATTCGAATAGATTAACTTCCCTGCAGGGGTGCACCACATAACCCAACACGCTCGACCCCATTTGGCCGGACACACTTTTCTGGGTCATGCCCGGCCGCGGAAGATCAACACGTCGCAGCCCCACCTAGGCACAACAGAGAGGTCAGCACGCCGGTCTAAACCTAAGCACACAAGAGTTTGGGCCCATCGCCCTTAGCACACCTGCACGTTGCCTACGTGGCCGGAAGCAGAACTAGCCCCCTTAATACAAGAGCAGGCTTACGTTCCAATCCGGCGCGCTCCGCTCAGTTGCTGATGTCACGAAGGCTTCGGCTGATACCACGACGCCGAGTGCCCATAACTGTTCTCGCGTAGTTGGTTAGTGCATATAGGCCAGTAGCCAGACTTAGATCAAATACCAAGATCTCGTTAAATGTGTTAAGTATCCGCGAACGCCTAACAGGGCCAGGCCCACCTCTCTCCTAGGCGGTCTCAACCTGCCCTGTCGCTCCGCCACAAAGTAATAGTCGGGGGCCGTCGGGAACCCAGGCCCACCTCTACCGGGATGGAGCCACCTGTCCTTTCAGCCCCCTTATCAGAATCACTTGCGGGTACTCAACGAGCTAACCCTACTTTAGTCACCATCTATATAGTATGTATGTATGTATAGTATATACCCGTGATCACCTCCCGAGTGATCACGACCCAATAGTATAGCAAGGCAGACTGACAAGAATGTAGGGCCACTGATGATAAACTAGCATCTTATACTAAGTATTTAGGATTGCAGGTAAGGTATCAACAGATGTAGCAACAATGTCTGGCTATGCATCAGAATAGGATTAACGGAAAGCAGTAACATGCTACACTACTCTAATGCAAGTAGTATAGAGGAGAATAGGCGATATCTGGTGACCAAGGGGGCGGGGGGGGCTTGCCTGGTTGCTCTGGCAAGAAGGAGGGGTCGTCAACTCCGTAGTCATACTGGGTAGCAGCGGCATCGGTCTCGTAGTCTACCGGAGAGAAGAGGGGGAAGAAACAGTAAATACAATGCAAACATAAGCATGACGATGCATCACAAGACAATGAGCGGTGTTAGGTGTGCCCTAACGCGGTAGTAGGTGATATCGGCGAAAGGGGGAAACATCCGGGAAAGTATCCCCGGTGTTTCGCGTTTTCGAACAGATGAACCGGAGGGGGAAAGTTGCGGGTTCACTATGCTAGGGATGCGTGGCGGACGGGCGGGCTGCGTATCTGGATTTGTCTCGTCGTTCTAAGCAACTTTCATGTACAAAGTTTTTCCATCCGTGTTACAGATTATTTAATATTAATTTTCAAAGTTTTAATTAATTTTTAGATTTAACAGAATTAATGTAATTATGAAATGCCATAATGACATCAGCATGACATCAGGGTGATGTCAGCAGTCAACAGTCAGTTGACTTGGTCAAACTGACGCGTGGGTCCTCCATGTCATAGGCTGAGACACTAATCAGGTTTAATTAGTTAGATAAATGATTAGGTTAATTAAGTTTAATTAAACTAGATTAATTAACTTAATAAGTTATTAATTAACTAATTATTTAATTATTTTCATTTCATTTTTTTTACAAACGTTCTGGGGTGGGGCCTTGTGTCATAGGCAGGGGGGCTTAGCGGGTGCCAGGTTCGCGAACGGGCGTGGGCTCTACTGGTATCGGGCGCGGGGGCGCCCGACAGGGGCCAACCCGGGCGCTGGCCTCAGGCGAGACCAGGGGCGCGGTGGGGGGTCGAGGCGGGCGCGATAGTAGCAGCCGAGGCGGAGGCGGAGCGAGCGGCACCAAGGCGGGGTGGACTTGGATGACGGCTGTAGCGCGCGACGAGCGCGGCTACGACGCGGGTAGAACATGGTCCTGGCGTGGCAGAGCAAAGCATCTACTCGGGCAGAGGAGCTAAGGGCGCGGCATCGGGAGTGCTCGAGCTCGAAACCAAGCTCGAGAATAAGCGAGGGGGAGGAGGAGCTCACAGGGGCCGTAGGGGGAATGGCAGCGGGCTCGACGGAGGTCGGGGAGGTCCGACGAGGAGGGGGTCGAGGTGGCGTTCCGCCGACGGTGGTGTCAAGGAAGAGGAGCTCCGGTGAGGTTGCCCCGATGAACGGCGATGGCGAGGAGGTCCTCCAAGCGGTGGCGATGCGGCGCCGGCGTCGAGCACGTCGGGCGGCGGGGAGGAGATGAGGAGGCGGGTGTCGATGGCAGGCGGCGGCGCGACGAGTTCCGGCGGGGTCTGACGAAGAGGAGGTTGAGGACGGGACGGTGACGAGGCAGTCGACGACGGCGTGGCAGCTCCTGGGGGGACGGGATCGGGGCGGTGGCGTCGGTGGTTTGTTCCCCCTCGCGATCCAATCGGGAGAGAGGGGGAGATATTTCGGGGGGAGAAGTGGGGTAGCGGGTTCTAGGTCACGGGGGGGCAATGGGGTTAAGGGGGAAGTGGGGGTGGGCCGGCCTGGCGGCCCAGAGGCCAGTTGGGTCGAAGCCCAGTGGCCAAGGGGGGGTTCTTTCTATTATTATTATTTTGTATTATTTCTTTTCTGTTTGATTACATTCATCAATCTATTTTAGTTTTGTAAAATACTTTAGTAGTACCTAAATTAGTTCTACTAATTACATCACTGCCACAAAAAGTTTAAACCTCAAATAAAATGGTTTAATATTTTATAATTAATAAAAGGCATGTATCTAATTGTTTTTGCTAATGTTTTATTTAGTTTAGTGCATTTAAATATTTTTGTAAAGACTTGGTTTACCCACCTATATTACTTATGAATTATTTGTCACATCCCGAACATTTTAGTTTTAATATTTGAAAACCTTTATTTTTTGACTTGATTTTGAATTCGAATTTGAATCGGTTTCGAACCAACGTGAGTTTAACAACAGTAATCGTGGTGACGTGGCCATTAGCAGGGAATTAATGTAGCTTGATTATAGGGGAGTCACAATTCTCCTCCACTACAAGAAATCTAGTCCCGAGATTTAGGAGGGGAGCAAGGGGGGAGGGATTGGGTTACGAAAAATCTAACGGATCTTCTTGGTCTTGGTTGCTCTTCTCGAAGAGGTTGATCCATTATGTTGAAGTCTTTATTTCTCTGCTCCAGGTTATCATGATCAATTCGTCATCCTTTCTTCGGGATCTCCATCGTCCTACGAACGCGACCAAGGGAAAAACTCCAGAAGAACGCGTCTCCACAAAGCTGGGCATCTGACGGTGAACTCAATGGGAAATACACAAGGTACCCCATGAGTTGTATTTCAGTGAATTCATTGAGTGCAATATACGATGGTACCAAAATTTCAAACGGGTAGGCAATCATTCGATGACTAGACAGAAGCTGGAATGGGGGCTTGAACAACGAGAATAACATGGTGTTTGTTTCCAGGATGAACAATGGTATATCATTCAGCTCGTGAATCACATACGAAGCCAGGTGCAAAGGATACATTAGAATCCAGGTTATAAAGAAGAGTCAAGTTTCGATCCAGGGACCTGTGGGTTATGGACCCACCATGTGGGATAAAGGTGGAAAGGGCGGTGACTTCTTGCACGATCATGTAAGTAAGGCATGTCAGTGGATAGCCTATCAGCTATGTCAGCGTCAACATCGGTACCAAGGGCGAGGGACGAAGAGAACCATTTTCCTGCTCGTTGAACGAGGCGGACCATTAGGCAAAGTTCTCGTCCATCGGTGGCTACCAGAATGTCATCAACAATAGTAACAGGGTCTTGCTGACAGAAATGTACACCGAGGTGTTTACATAAGCATGAGAATATTTCTGCTTGGATCATATAGATCACAAGAAGGTTTAAACAAATCAATGGAAAGGAAAAGTGATTATCAGGTTTAAACAGAACAATGGAAAGGAAAAGGTGTTTAAACACATATTTCAAGGGTATATCTTCTCAAGGACAAGCAGAGCATGATATCCATGACAAGATATAACGTAGCAAACCCTTTAGGGAAGGGGAGAGAAATATCATGACATTACCCATGCAACGGTGTTTGGATAATTGAGCAAGAAACATTTAGTAGTGGGCTTCAAATGTTCTTGAAAACTAGAGTACCATAGACATGCTTCGAGATAGCATTTACATGGTCATCAGGTGAAGATCAGACTTTGGAAACACATTGGATCCATCAGGAATAACTTATAGAATAAGTCTTACAATTTCCTCACGGAAGAATGACTAACCTTGCCAAAAGGAAATTATAACAATAGGTCCTCCGGCCAGTTGTGATAGGTGTGACATCACCTTATCAGTTCATATAAGGACCAATGTTATGACTCTTGGAAAATATACGAACCATCATATCTGACCGAGTTTCAGATCTGGTTGGGTCATGATACCTCAGACTCGGGATGCCTGAGAAGGAAGGGGTGCAACACAATTTGGCGAGACGACAATGTAAGATTCTTGGGAAATGAACTATGAAGTGATTTCCGTTAACAAGAGTTCATCATTAACCCAAGGAGAGGACAAGGAGGTGTCTGGTGAACTCAACGGCAATTCATCAAGATTTCCAAAAGATGGATTTCCACAATTAAGTGAACAAGGAGATAACATTTGTCAGATCAAATGATATAATGATGTATGCTCGAGGAAAACATACACAATTTAACAATGATAGAAGGGGGCACCCAAAAATTTGGAAGCACGATCAATGTTTGAATGATGATTCAATAAGCAATAGACTTAGAGTGAAACTATCGACCATTAACTTCAAAGCAATAGGGTTGCTAGAAGTACAGAATCCAAGCCGCACGGTTCACGTGTTGGTATCCCGGTTAAAATCAACACGGGGACCCAGGAATGAGCGGAGATGGCAAGAAGTATTACTATACCAAGAATTCTTAAGAGGTGGTGAAATTCTCACAACATTCTTGACATAAAAGATGGTAATACTCCAAGGTAAAGGAGAACAAATACTGGATAGCAAGAATCTCAAGGTATAACACAGAACACGAACAAGTTTGTGTTTGAGGGAAGGCAATAAAGTGGTCGATGATAACACAATTCATCGAGGGCAAGGATGGTATTTCTCATCATGAATTCGATTGGTATCTTGGAAGGAGTTAAAATGTTGATGATGATCACAACAAATTTTGTTGAGAGTCTCCATGAAGATGCAATCGATCGGCGATGACATCAAGTTAAAGGAATGATGAAGCGAAAGGTTATTGGAACCATGGGTACGACACAAACTCGAAATCAATTTTGTTGTTCAAGGCGAAATGATATGACAAGGAAAATCGACGTAAGCTTAGCTCATCGTCGAAAGTTGTGCTCCAGGAAGAAGGACTGGGGCACAGTTAAAACTAGCACGATCAAGAAGTAACCGATCAGGCTAGGAGTGACGTGATGGAGTATTAAACATCTCAACAACAAAGTACTAGGAGTATTGAATCACAGTGTTGATTCGATTCACTAATCGGTGTTCCCGGTTGACGACAACCTAGAACCCGTGGAGTGACTACGGCAAGGAAAGACATTACTTCAACAAAGTTAGTAAGATGTGGTGCAATGGCAAGACATCTTCGAGATACCGGGGGTAATACTCGAAGGTTGAACAAAATAAAAGTTGGGCAGACATAATGATCTGCAGATGGCAAGTACTTTTAACTTGTCCGAGAATGGGATCAAAGAAGAACAATCACGGTCGAAACCACGATTGCAAAGGACAAAATCACAGATACAAGATCAAATTATGCCAAGTGAATAATTATTGTTACGAGAAGCTATCATGATAAGCTCAACATCGTTTCCATGGGCATGAACACAAAGTTCAAGGTCGACTCCCACTTCTCCAATGTATAACCTTTCGTTTACTTCTCGCTTTCGATGAAGTTGTAGTGTTGAAATTATATCTGGCAAAACACCAGAATAGTATCACTCGTGAAAACTCTTCTGGTTCACACAGATTAAGGAAGGCATAGATTCAACCCGTCGGGGCATCTTAGGAACATATACCACAAACTTCAGAAGTAATTGACTCAAGCTTGAAAGTAAGCATGGTTGAGAAAGCATAGGATACAATTTACCAAAGGCATTATGTATCCGAGGAAAGGCTCACAAGGTTATTGAATATGAAGGACGTTGTCGGATAAAATTCAACAAAGGATCTGGTGGTCCATAAGGGATCTAATGTGAGCATCGGTACTCAACCAGAAGAAGAAAGCATGTAAGGAGATCAGATGATAGAAACAGCTGACTACTTCAAAGCTCAATTGCAAAGGAAATATCATTTCCAAATTAGGGGATCAGAAGCCAATGCTCTCGTTAAGAATGGATAAGTTGAATAGACTTACGGGTACAATCAACAACAATTTAATTGGTCGATAACCAGCTCATGTTTAAAATGTCTGAGCGGGGAGGAGGAATTCTAGGATCTGATTGAGGATTGTGAGCATTCACAACATTTTGAATCAATGGACTCAAAATAATAGTGACAAAGGCTAACAATAAGATTATTGTACTTGTGGGATTAACCATAATGCAAGCAGGCAATAATTTCAAGAGCAATAGGTTGCTCAGGATTTTCGGAAGATTGAATGGTATTTCTAAGTCTTTTGCGAAACACATGAACAACTGGGGAGAAACATATCCTCGGTAAGTGTGAGGATTAATTTGTAGGTGTAATCAGGCGACAAGAAACTACAAGGCAGTAATCACAAAGTTTTCTTGGAGCAATAGAGAGAAGTTTGGGTTATCTTGTAATAACAAGTCCAACTGAGAATAAAGGTAAGAACAACTGGTGTATGCATTTATCCATAGTGATGTTTTGGTGGTAGGGAATTGCAAATGCAACCGGAAGCAGAACTAGCCCCCTTAATACAAGAGCAGGCTTACGTTCCAATCCGGCGCGCGCCGCTAGCTGACGTCACGAAGGCTTCGGCTGATACCACGACGCCGAGTGCCCATAACTGTTCCCGCGTAGTTGGTTAGTGCGTATAGGCCAGTAGCCAGACTCAGATCAAATACCAAGATCTCGTTAAACGTGGTAAGTATCCGCGAACGCCGAACAGGGCCAGGCCCACCTCTCTCCTAGGCGGTCTCAACCTGCCCTGTCACTCCGCCACAAAGTAACAGTCAGGGGTCGTCGGGAACCCAGGCCCACCTCTGCCGGGATGAAGCCACCTGTCCTTTTAGCCCCCTCATCAGAATCACTTGCGGGTACTCAACGAGCTGACTCGACTTTAGTCACCATCTGTATAGTATGTATGTATGTATAGTATATACCCGTGATTACCTCCCGAGTGATCACGACCCAATAGTATAGCAAGGCAGACTGACAAGAATGTAGGGCCAATGATGATAAACTAGCATCTTATACTAAGTCTTTAGGATTGCAGGTAAGGTATCAACAGATGTAGCAACAATGTCAGGCTATGCATCAGAATAGGATTAACGGAAAGCAGTAACATGCTACACTACTCTAATGCAAGCAGTATAGAGGAGAATAGGCGATATCTGGTGATCAGGGGGGGCTTGCCTGGTTGCTCTGGCAAGAAGGAGGGGTCGTCAACTCCGTAGTCATACTGGGTAGCGGCGGCATCGGTCTCGTAGTCTACCGGAGAGAAGAGGGGGAAGAAACAGTAAATACAATGCAAACATAAGCATGACGATTCATGGCAAGACAATGAGCGGTGTTAGGTGTGCCCTAACGCGGTAGTAGGTGATATCGGCGAAAGGGGGAAACATCCGGGAAAGTATCCCTGGTGTTTCGCGTTTTCGAACAAATGAACCGGAGGGGGAAAGTTGAGGGTTCACTATGCTAGGGATGTGTGGCGGACGGATGGGCTGCGTATCTGGATTCGTCTCGTCGTTCTGAGCAACTTTCATGTACAAAGTTTTTCCATCCGAGTTACAGATTATTTAATATTAATTTTCAAAGTTTTAATTCATTTTTAGAATTAACAGAATTAATTTAATTATGAAATGCCATAATGACATCAGCATGACATCAGGGTGATGTCAGCAGTCAACAGTCAGTTGACTTGGTCAAACTGACGCGTGGGTCCTACATGTCATAGGCTGAGACCACTAATCAGGTTTAATTAGTTAGATAAATGATTAGGTTAATTAAGTTTAATTAAACTAGATTAATTAACTTAATTAAGTTATTAATTAACTAATTATTTAATTAATTTCATTTCATTTTTTTACAAACGTTCTGGGGTGGGGCCATGTGTCATAGGCAGGGGGCTTAGCGGGCGCCGGGTTCGCGAACGGGCGCGGGCGCTACTGGTATCGGGCGCGGGGGTGCCCGATAGGGGCCAACCCGGGCGCTGGCCTCGGGCGAGACCAGGGGCGCGGCGGGGGGTTGAGGCAGGCGCAATAGTAGCAGTCGAGGCGGAGGCGGAGCGAGCGGCACCAAGGCGGGGTGGACTTGGATGGCGGCTGTAGCGCGCGACGAGTGCGGCTGCGACGCGGGTAGAACATGGTCCTGGCGTGGCAGAGCAAAGCATCTACTCGGGCAGAGGAGCTAAGGGCGCGGCATCGGGAGTGCTCGAGCTCGAAACCAAGCTCGAGAATAAGCGAGGGGGAGGAGGAGCTCACAGGGGCCGTAGGGGGAATGGCAGCGGGCTCGACGGAGGTCGGGGAGGTCCGACAAGGAGGGGGGTCGAGGTGGCGTTCTGGCGACGGCAGGGTCGAGGAAGAGGAGCTCCGGTGAGGTTGCCCCGATGAACGGCGACGGCGGGGAGGTCCTCCAAGCGGTGGCGATGCGGCGCCGGCGTCGAGCACGTCGGGCGGCGGGGAGGAGATGAGGAGGCGGGCGTCGATGGCAGGCGGCGGCGCGACGAGTTCCGGCGGGGTCTGACGAAGGGGAGGTCGAGGACGGAATGGCGACGAGGCAGTCGACGACGGCGTGGCAGCTCCGGGAGGGAGGGGATCGGGGCGGTGGCATCGATGGTTTGTTCCCCCTCCCGATCCAATCGGGAGAGAGAGGGGAGATATTTCGGGGGGAGAAGTGGGGTAGCGGGTTCTAGGTCACGGGGGGGCAGTGGGGTTAAGGGGGAAGTGGGGGTGGGCCGGCCTGGCGGCCCAGAGGCCAGTTGGGTCGAAGCCCAGTGGCCAAGGGGGAGTTCTTTCTATTATTATTTTTTGTATTATTTCTTTTCTGTTTGATTACATTCATCAATCTATTTTAGTTTTGTAAAATACTTTAATAGTACCTAAATTAGTTCTACTAATTACATCACTGCCACAAAAAGTTTAAACCTCAAATAAAATGGTTTAATATTTTATAATTAATAAAAGGCATTTATCTAATTGTTTTTGCTACTGTTTTATTTAGTTTAGTGCATTTAAATATTTTTGTAAAGACTTGGTTTACCCACCTATATTACTTATGAATTATTTGTCACATCCCGAACATTTTAGTTTTAATATTTGAAAACCTTTATTTTTTTGACTTGATTTTGAATTCGAATTTGAATCGGTTTCGAACCAACGTGAGTTTAACAACAGTAATCGTGGTGACGTGCCCATTAGCAGGGAATTACTGTAGCTTGATTATCCGGGTGTCACAATGATACATCGACACGTGGCACGGCCCAATAGAGGCCCATTCCAGTGAACAGGTCGGCCCGTTTGACTTGGTCAAAAGGTAGCAGGCCGGCCCGCGGAAAGCCTATTAACGGCATGTTCGCATATAGCCCATTTACAACCCGCTAACTCACAGCCCGTTACGGCCTACCAGAATTTGGCGAAGTAGCGTCATCTAGGCCGTCAATATGATTCCAGCATGTTGTAACTTCCAGCCCATGTATGGGCCATGACGTCTTTTGGCCCATAAGAGGCCCTTCGTAACTCTAGGCCCATTAGAGACCCGAGAAGAAACTGGCCCATTATTAACAGTGTATCACTTTATACCAATTAATGACCCATTATTACATCGGCCGTTTCCAGCCCGTGTTAACTTTCGGCCTTCTAAGGGCCCATTTATTCTTGGGCTCATTTCCGGAATTCGGTTACTTACGGCACGTTACTGGCCTGTTCCGTTTGTGGACCAAATTCAGCCGGTGGTTACAGTGGGCCTGTTTTTGGCCTGTTAACCCATTGGGCTATTTTCATAGCGTCATCAAATATGGCCTATTAACGGCCCGTTATGGTCGGGCCATAAAACATACGATTTCCACTCTAGCCCATTTGCGACCCATTTTGCGAACCGTTATTTGTCCATGAATAGTATGGCCCATGTTTGGCGAAACGATTATACGACCCGTACAAGGCCCATAGATTAGACGGCCCATAGAAGGCCCATGGATCCAATGGCCCGTAGAAAGCCCATAGATCCTACGGCCCGTAGAAGGCCCATAGATCCTATGGCCCGTAGAAAGCCCATGGATCCTACGGCCCGTAGAAGGCCCATGGATCGTACAGCCCGTGGTGGGCCATGGTTACAACAGTTCGTGTGTTGCCATGGTTATTGTGGCCTAGTTATAAAAATAGGTTATTGTGGCCACTAGAAAAACGCGGAAAAAGAACTCAAGTGACTACAAGAAAACAACTAAACAAGACAATAAGGAAATAAATAAGCAAGCAACTAACGTTGGGCTATTACGGCTATTACACATATTACATTCACTGCACATCAAAGTTCACCACCAGTGCAAATATAGGGACCAAAGCAGCATATTACATACACTGGCCGTCTAAATTGGCCACCAGTGCAAATAAACGCAGCAGCAAAACAAGTCCATAACTAAAACAACTTCATAAGAGCTCAAGAAACTTTATCCTAGGTATCCACCATGCTGGCAATAAGCTTAGCAAGCTTATTAGCTTTGTCTTGTTTGGCCCTAAAATCGTCCAACGCTTGTTGTTGCACCAGAAAGTATGCATCTGAATGCTCCAGGGACTTCCGCGGTCCTTTAGCTTCTTGTCGCAGCACAACTAATCGATGTCTTTCAGCTTGTAGTTCAGACTCAAGAAACAAAACTGATTCAGACAGTGAGTTTGAATAGCTTGTGCCAGCAGTAGTGGCCAGTAACTCGAACACTAAACCAAGACAGGACTTTGGGGTTGCCTCACTGTCTTCAAGATAGTTTTCCTTTGTTGTTTTATCAGCTTTGTTGGAGACCAACAAGGATATCTCACTATCCATAACCTTATCTACATTACTTCCTTTACCATTGCTTAACAAGGCACTCTTCCCCAATATGCTATCAGCATTCTAAAAGAAGAAACAAGCAGACACATAGTTGGTTTAGCATGTACTAGTATATGGAACTCATTTCGGTGAACCATTTCATTAGTAAGGTGGACATGATTAAACTACCAAGTCATCTATTGCCAAGTAGTTGTTGCAGGAAACCATGGCCACCTATGGGACCAGATGGTCCCTTGCTGGTTCGGCAGGGGGGCGTCACATTGCACAAAGATCAGAGGAGCATGGGGGCAGCACGACAATCAACACACAAGAAATTTTACCCAGGTTCGGGCCGCCGTGAGGCATAAAACCCTACTGCTGCTTTGGTGGATTGATGGTGGGAGAGTAGTGGTTGAATGTAGTACACTTGCCCGGCACGGGCGGCAGTGGCCTGCACTACATACGGGCGTCTAGCCTCATGAGGGCCTGATCAACTTTCCAACCCTCCAACCCCTTCTACCATTGTTACGGGCCTCCTTTCATAGGTTAAGGGGTCACCACAGTGGAAATTACTCATTAGACACTGATAAGATAGCAAATAGTGCTATCATACCTAACTATGCAGGCTCAGAGGGCACATTAAATGAGCCGCTCAATGTTGCATCGTTGTCTACCCGGCAAGCCTTGCCAGGCTTACACTACCAGCTCCATGCCCGCTTGTCCAACATGTCATAGGACAGGTGTCCTCTGTAGGTTTTATAGTAGAAAGGGGCTCCCATGTGGCAAACGGCTGCCACTTAATCACTTTGTGGCTTGACACCGCACTGATCCATGACGTGGGTCGTGGGGGCGGTTTATGACGTGTTCCTTGCCCCTGTGAGTCCTGGCAGGCCCTGCCAGGAAGCTTCAGTTGCTTCCTTCCAGGGTGGCCCTGCCCTTGTCAATTCCTTTTGCTTGGCAAGGGAGGTTCTTCTCCTGGTGGTACCTGACTTCTCTAGCTTGATCTTGGTCACCTCGTTCTCCATGATGGTCCTTTGAAGATCTTGATCTCTTGCACTCTAGATCGGCCTCAGGCCATGATCTTGTTCATGTGCCTGTACAAAGTCAGGGCAACATATCCAGGGTCTGTTGCACCGATAGAGGCCCCCGAACCTGCCCTAATCGCGCTGCCAGGTGTCGTTGGGGTAGGCCCTAATAAGTGCACATGCAGGGGTGCTGAAGAGATTAGCCTCTTTGTGCCTTCTCTACTTCTTCATTAATCTTGGGTCCGGGCCAATTTCCGGTTTCCCCTCGCGTCATGTAAAGCCAATTGTGGTGGGTCCGTCCTTGTGATGGAGCATGACTAACTTTAACGCATGGGGTAGAAACCGCCAATACACTCTTCCCACCACGCCCATATCCTTATCCACATATGTTGCATGCATCGCGCGGGTAGCTAACAGAGGCGCATGGTGCAGGAGAGTATAATGGCGAGGGCCTGGCTTCCTTGAATTGGTGGAGGTGGGCGGTGGTCACCCATCGCGGAACCAGCCCCCCGCTCGCCTATAAAAGGAAGAGCGGGGGAGGAGTGGAGGCTTTCATCCGCACTCTTCTTCTCATCTGCCTTGCTTCGTCTTGGATATGCTAGAAGGGAGAGCCTGGGACTGGCCCCCGAGCTTAGCTTAGAAGTTCTCGTGGTCGTGAGGATACTCGGGCGGCACGGTGGTAATGTCGGAGGTGGTGACTCCAGAGCGCTTCTCGTTGAGCCACCCATAGCCTTGATTCTGGTGGGAGGGGATAGGAACGACACCATGCCAAGGCCCGCGGCAGGCACGGGGCGTGGTAGTCGGTCGCTCCCCATTATTTGCTCATGTGCAACGTCAAGGAAGAGCCTACGGGGAGGTCTGCCATTGGTGAGGGCGGATTTGGCTCCTCCAGGCATCACCCTCTGTTTGCGGAGGAGGGCTTTCGTCTTCATACACGTCTTTGAAACGTGTGGTGATTCCTAACATCAGGGCCATTAGGGATGACCATGCTCTCTGTGGGGTAAGCCAGAGAGCACAGCATTTGATGTGGGTGACGATCTAAGGTCTTCGGGTGGTAGCGATGCGGACGGCGGTGGAAACCCATGACGCGTCAAGAACGGGGGTGACCATTCTGATGAGCCGTGTTTGCTGGTGACTCTGTGTCTTCCATCCGGTCCTCTGGCAGTGTCACCATCCGCATTTGCCCTCTGGTTTCTTCCTCCTAACCGAGGAGCGGCGCCATCCTGATTCTGGGGAGGCGCTGAATCCCATCTGGGTTCACCACCAGCTCCTTTGAACCTTCCCTGAAGGAGATAGACAGGGGCAAAGGCATCACGGGGCACGTATCTTTTCTCAATCTTAAACTTGTAGGAATCTGCCAAATTTTAATTCAAATAATGTAACCACTCGAGTCCATGTATGTGTTCTGTAAGGCTTGTACTTGTATGAACTGCATATTAATGAAAAATACAAGCCTTGTCGGGAACTTGTGCATGTGTACGTCCATGCAGAGATGAGTGTCATTGTTCTGGATACAGGGGTACCCAGACTTGCCTGCCTGCGGCCCGCAGCATGCCTCCACCAACGGGCTGGTACGGCCCAGTTTCGACATCAACAACCCAAGACCCTCGCGAGGGGCCAAGCCTCGCGAGGCAGACGACACCAAGACCTCCAAAGGGATCAACCTCCTTAGGCTGGCTCCTGAGGAACGGAGATTTCTATGCAAGGCTCACCTCGCGTGGTTCGGGTGACGTGAGCCATGACAATCAAGGCCAGGCAGGCGTCAGGCGGGTGCCAGTAGGCGAAGAGTATTAGTTTCTCTTTGGTGCAAAGGAGGTAAGCAACAAGCGCGGAGTCCCAAGGAAGCAGCCAAAGGTTTCCATTCTCGTGCAACAAGACCAAGACCACCAGGATGGCAGGACGGAGGTCATCGTCGAGCCCACCGCAGCGTCACAACCAGAGGCTTTTGCAGGCGAAGACCACTTTAGATAGGATAAGATCTACGTGTTGTCTCCCTTCAATTTTTGCCGTTGTGGGATCCCTTCCCACCTCCATTCGGAAGAGGACCAAGGCCACTATAAATAGGACCTATCCACCACCAAGGAGAGGGATTGATGTCTACTACACAACCTTCTTCTTGTAGACGTTGTTGGGCCTCCAAGTGCAGAGGTTTGTAGGACAGTAGCAAATTTCCCTCAAGTGGATGACCTAAGGTTTATCAATCCGTGGGAGGCGTAGGATGAAGATGGTCTCTCTCAAACAACCCTGCAACCAAATAACTAAGAGTCTCTTGTGTCTCCAGCACACCCAATACAATTGCAAATTGTATAGGTGCACTAGTTCAGTGAAGAGATGGTGATACAAGTGCAATATGGATGGTAGATACAGGTCTTTGTAATCCGAAAATATAAAAACAGCAAGGTAACTAATGATAAAAGTGAGCACAAACGGTATTGCAATGATTCGAAACAAGGCCTAAGGTTCATACTTTCACTAGTGCAAGTTCTCTCAACAATAATAACATAACTGGATCATGTAACTATCCCTCAACATGCAACAAAGAGTCACTCCAAAGTCACTAATAGCGGAGAACAAACGAAGAGATTATTGTAGGATATGAAACCACCTCAAAGTTAACCTTTCTCATCGATCTATTCAAGAGTCCGTAGTAAAATAAGACGAAGCTATTCTTTTCGTCCGATCTATCATAGAGTTCGTACTAGAATAACACCTTAAGACACAAATCAACCAAAACCCTAATGTCACCTAGATACTCCAATGTCACCTCAAGTATCCGTGGGTATGATTATACGATATGCATCACACAATCTCAGGTTCATCTATTCAACCAACACAAAGAACTTCAAAGAGTGCCCCAAAGTTTCTACCGGAGAGTCAAGACGAAAACGTGTGCCAACCCCTATGCATAAGTTCACAAGGTCACTCAACCCGCAAGTTGATCACCAAAATGTACATCAAGTAGATCACGTGAATATCCCATTGTCACCACAGACTAGCACATGCAAAACATACATCAAGTGTTCTCAAATCCTTAAAGACTCAATCGGATAAAATAAGTTCAAAGGGAAAACTCAATCCATTACAAGAGAGTAGAGGGGGAGAAACATCATGAGATCCAACTATAATAGCAAAGCTCGCGATACATCAAGATCGTGCCAAATCAAGAACACGAGAGAGAGAGAGAGAGAGAGAGAGAGAGAGAGATCAGACACATAGCTACTGGTACATACCCTCAGCCCCGAGGGTGAACTACTCCCTCCTCGTCATGGAGAGCGCCGAGATGATGAATATGGCCACCGGTGAGAGATCCCCCCTCCGGTAGGGTGCCGGAACAGGGTCCTGATTGCTTTTTGGTGGCTACAGAGGCTTGCAGCGGCGGAACTCCCGATCTATTGTGCTCCTGGATGTTTTCGGGGTATATGGGTATATATAGGAGGAAGAAGTTGGTCAGTGGAGCTGCGAGGGGCCCACGAGGGTGGGGACGCGCCCAGGGGGCAGGCGCGCCTCCCTGTCTCGTGGCCTCCTCGCTTCTATCTTGACGTCCACTCCAAGTCCTTTGGATCATGTTTGTTCCAAAAATCACTCTCCCGAAGGTTTCATTCCGTTTGGACTCCGTTTGATATTCCTTTTCTGCGGAACACTGAAATAGGCAAAAAACAGCAATTTGGGCTGGGCCTTCGGTTAATAGGTTAGTCCCAAAAATAATATAAAAGTGTATAATAAAGCCCATTAAACATCCAAAACAAATAATATAATAGCATGGAACAATCAAAAATTATAGATACGTTGGAGACGTATCAAGCATCCCGAAGCTTAATTCCTACTCGTCCTCGAGTAGGTAAATGATAAAAACAGAATTTTTGATGTGGAATGCTACCTAGCATAATTCTCAATGTAATTTTCTTTATTGTGGCATGAATGTTCAGATCTGAAAGATTCAAGAAAAAAGTTTAATATTGACATACGAGTAATAATACTTCAAGCATACTAACAAAGTAATCATGTCTTCTCAAAATAACATGGCCAAAGAAAGTTATCCCTACAAAATCATATAGTCTGGCTATGCTCTATCTTCATCACACAAAATATTTAAATCATGCACAACCCCAGTTTTAGCCAAGCAATTGTTTCATACTTTAGTATTCTCAAACTTTTTAAATCTTCACGCAATACATGAGCGTGAGCCATGGACATAACACTATAGGTGGAATAGGATGGTGGTTGTGGAGAAGACAAAAAAGGAGAAGATAGTCTCACATCAACTAGGCATATCAACGGGCTATGCAGATACCCATTAATAGATATCAATGTGAGTGAGTAGGGATTGCCATGCAACAGATGCACTAGAGCTATAAGTGTATGAAAGCTCATCAAAAGAAACTAAGTGGGTGTGCATCCAACTTGCTTGCTCATGAAGACCTAGGGCAATTTGAGGAATCCCATCATTGGAATATACAAGCCAAGTTCTATAATGGAAAAAATTCCCACTAGTATATGAAAGTGACAATATAAGAAACTCTCTATCATGAAGATCATGGTGCTATTTTGAAGCACAAGTGTGGAAAAAGGATAGTAACATTGTCCCTTCTCTCTTTTTCTCTCATTTTTTTATTTGGGCTTCTTTGGCGTCTTTTTTTCTCTCTTTTTTTATTTGGGCATCTTTGAACTCTTTTTTTTCTCTCTCTTTTTTATTTCGTCCGGAGTCTCATCCCGACTTGTGGGGGGATCATAGTCTCCATCATCCTTTCCTCACATGGGACAATGCTCTAATAATGGAAATCATCACACTTCTATTTATTTACAACTCAAGAATTACAACTCAATACTTAGGACAAAAATATGACTCTATGTGAATGCTTCCAGCGGTGTATTCGGATAATGAATCAAGAGTGACATGTATGAAAGAATTATGAATGGTGGCTTTGCCACAAATACGATGTCAACTACATGATCATGCAAAGCAATATGACAATGGTGGAGCAGGTCATAATAAATGTTATGGTAGAAAGTTGCATGGCAATATATCTCGGAATGGCTATGGAAATGCCATAATAGGAAGGTATGGTGGCGGTTTTGAGGAAGGTATATGGTGGGTGTATGATACCGGCGAAAGTTGCGCGACACAAGAGAGGCTAGTAATCGTGGAAGGGTGAGAGTGCGTATAATCCAT
Source organism: Triticum aestivum (assembly GCF_018294505.1). Lineage (NCBI taxonomy): Eukaryota > Viridiplantae > Streptophyta > Magnoliopsida > Poales > Poaceae > Triticum > Triticum aestivum. Next base: position 266,217,647 of record NC_057795.1, on the reverse strand, counting down.
GGACTCAACATTAGTCATGAAGGACTCATATACTTATTGCAAAAATCTACAAGTTATCAAAATAAAGTACTACACGCATGCTCCTAGGGGAAGGGTTGGTAGGAGTTAACCATCGTGCGATCCCGACCTCCACACATAAGGAAGACAATCAATAAATAAATCATGGTCCAACTTCATCACATAAAGGTTCTCCATACGTGCATCCTACGGGAATCACAAACTTTTAACACAAGTATTCCTCAAATTCACAACTACTCAACTAGCATGACCCTAATATTACCATCCTCATATCTCAAAACAATCATCAAGTATCAAACTTCTCATAGTATTCAATGCACTTTATATGATAGTTTTTATTATATCCTCTTGGATGCCTACATATTAGGACTAAATTCATAACCAAAGCAAATTACCATGCTGTTCTAAAAGACTCTCAAAAATAATATAAGTGAAGCATGAGAGATCAATAATTTCTACAAAATAAAACCACCACTGTGCTCTAAAAAGATATAAGTGAAGCACTAGAGCAAACAACAAACTACTCTGAAAGATATAAGTGAAGATCAGAGAGTAATCGAATAATTATGCAACTATCTGAAGACTCTCTAACATTTAACAATTTCAGATCTTGGTATTTTATTCAAACAGCAAGCAAATCCTAACAAAAGAAAATGACGCTCCAAGCAAAACACATATCATGTGGTGAATATAAATGTAGCTCCAAGTAAAGTTACCGATGAACGAAGACGAAAGAGGGGATGACATCCGGGGCATCCCCAAGCTTAGGGTCTTGGTTGTTGAGGGAGTCCTGGATTAGGGGGTCCTCGGACAGCCGGACTATATGCTTATGCCGGACTGTTGGACTATGAAGATACAAGATTGAAGACTTCGTCCCGTGTCCGGGTGGGCCTCTCCTTTGTGTGGAAGGCAAGCTTGGCAATTCAGATATGTAGATTCCCTTCTCTGTAGCCGACTCTGTGTAACCCTAGCCCCCTCCGGTGTCTATATAAACCGGAGGGTATAGTCCGTAGGACAAGAACAATCATAATCATAGGCTAGCTTCTAGGGTTTAGCCTCTATGATCTCGTGGTAGATCAAATCTTGTAATACTCATATCATCAAGATCAATCAAGCAGGAAGTGGGGTATTACCTCAATAGAGAGGGCCCGAACCTGGGTAAACATTGTGTCCCCCGCCTCCTGTTACCATAAGCTTTAGACGCAAAGTTCGGGACCCCGTACCCAAGATCCGCCGGTTTTGACACCGACATTGGTACTTTCACTGAGAGTTCCACTGTGTCGTCATCATAAGGCTTGATGGCCCCTTCGATCATCTACAACGATGCGGTGCAGGGTGAGGTTTTCCTTCCCGGACAGATCTTCGTATTCGGCGGCTTCGCACTACGGGCCAACTCGCTTGGCCATCTGGAGCAGATCGATAGCTACGCCCCTGGCCATCAAGTGAGCTTTGGAAGCCTGAATTACACTGCCGACATCCGCGGAGACTTGATCTTCGACGGCTTTGAGCCCATCACAGGTGCCCCCTATAGTCGCGACTAGCATGACCTAGATCTGCCATCGGACGGTGTTCAGGAGATCACACCTGCAGCTGCCCCGGCTTTAAATCCGGAGCAGATCGTGCCATCCGAGGACGGGAAGATGAACCCCGCCACAAAGGCCGCACACTCAGTGGCGATAGAGTGGAACACAGATTTCACTTCCAAGGAGGTCTGTGTCATCGGAACCTTGGACTCGTCTCCGGCCATAGGCTCCGAACTGTGTACAGCCGTGCCCATCGAATCTAAATGGGCACCGATCATGGAGTTTAGCTCCGTGGATATCTTTCAGCACTCGCCCTTGGGAGACGTGCTAAACTCGTTAAAATCTCTCTCCCTGACAGGGGACTCTTGGCCGAACCATGTCCGGCTTGAGTGGGAAGCGGACGACGAAGGAATTCGTTACCCACCCGCCACCCACTTAATGGCCACTGTCGATGACTTAACCGACATGCTTAATTTCGGCTCTGAACACATCGACGGTATGGACGATGATGCCAGAGAAGAACAGGAACCACCGCCCATAGGGCACTGGACAACCACCTCATCATACGACATATACATGGTGGACTCACCCAAGGAAAACAATGGTGAGAATCAAAAGGATGCAATGGAGGGTGACCCTCTTGAGAAGCAACCTAAGCCGACATCAGCAGCGCCGCTCTAAACCCCACCATGGCAAAAACAGCAATACCGGCACAAGAGACAATAGCACTTCGGATGATGCCGAAGACGAAAACAATCTCGACCAGCCAAGTTTCAAACAGGCCGGACGGGAGGATGGGCAAGCTAGCCCTGATGAACAGGCAATGGATGAAGACTCGGAGGATGACAATTACATGCCCCACTCCGAAGATGAGGTGAGCCTCGGCGATGAAGAATTTATCGTGCCTGAGGACCCCGTCGAGCAGGAGCACTTCAAGCGCCGGCTTATAGCCACTGCAAAGAGCCTGAAGAAAAAACAACAACAGCTTCAAGCTAATCAAGATCTGCTAACTGACAGATGGACTGAGGTCCTAGCGACGAGGAATACGGACTTGAGTGCCCAACCAAAAGCTAACCGAGGCGCAGGTTGTTACCTCAATTCGAGGAAGAGGCACTAGAGCCTATACTACCAGCGCAGTATGCGGCTGACCGACCACCTCGTGGCCGAGATAAAGCGGCGTATCAACCCGAACACCAGCCCGCACCCCGTCGCCAATCAAACAAAAACACAAAGGCCTGGGGCTACACACACGACCTGCGAGACGAATTGAAAAACAAAGGAGGACGACCAAGATCAATATGGGTCGCGGGGCGTGCCCCAACGCGTGATGATGACCTCCACGCCAGATATACTGAACACAAATCCGTCCGGGTTGAATAATGTAGACCAGACTCATCTGAACTGCATCACGATGTTGCCCGGCATAGAGGCGCCGCACACCCCCTATGCTTCACTGACGAAGTAATGGAGCATGAATTCCCAGAAGGGTTTAAACCCGTGAACATCGAGCCATATGATGGGACTACAAACCCCGCGGTATGGATTGAAGATTTCCTTCTCCACATTCACATGGCCCGCGGCAACGATCTACACGCTATCAAGTACCTCCCACTAAAACTCAAGGGACCAGCTCGGCATTGGCTGAATAGTTTGCCGGCAAACTCCATTGGCAGTTGGGAGAACCTGGAAGACGCATTCCTCGACAACTTCCAGGGCACTAATGTGCGACCACCGGACGCTGATGACTTAAGTCACATAACCCAACAACCCGGAGAGTCAGCCAGGAAATTCTGGACTCGGTTCTTAACTAAAAAGAACCAAATCGTCGACTGTCTGGATGTCGAAGCCCTAGCGGCCTTTAAGCATAACATCCGTGGTGACTAGCTTGCCCGACACCTTTGCCAAGAGAAGCCAAAATCCATGGCAGCCCTTGCGACACTCATGACCCGCTTTTGTGCGGGCGAGGACAGCTCGTTGGCTCGCAGCAACAGCACATCAAGAAATCCTGGCACTTCAGACGCCAGAGATAGCAACAGCAAGCCTCGGCGCAACAGACACAAGCAACGCAATAACGGAGACAACGCTGAAGACACGGCCGTCAATGCCGAATTTAGTGGCTCCAAGTCCGGTCAACGGAAGAAGCCGTTTAAAAGAAACAATTTGGGCCCGTCCAGTCTGGACCGCATACTCGATCGCTCATGTCGAATCCACGGCACCCCCGATAAACCAGCCAACCACACCAATAGAGAATGTCGGGTATTAAACAGGCCGGCAGGCTAAATGTCGAAAACAAGGAAAAGGGGTCTCATAGTGATGACGACGAGGAGCCCCAGCTACCGAACACATGGGGGGCAGAAGAAATTTCCTCCCCAAGTAAAAACGGTAAATATGATATACGCCACCCATATCCCCAAGCGGGGGCAGAAGCGCGCACGGATGTCTACGCGATGGAGCCAATCACCCCAAAGTTCAACCCATGGTCTTCCTGTCCGATCACCTTTGATCGCAGGGACCATCCGACCAGTATGCATCATGGCAACTCAGCGCACTAGTCCTTGACCCTATCATTGACGAATTCCACCTCACACGAGTCCCCATGGACGGTGGCAGCAGCCTGAACCTGCTCTATCAGGATATAGTGCGCAAAATGGTTATCAATCCCTCAAGGATCAAGCCCACCAAAACCACCTTCAAAGGTGTCATACCAGGTATAGAGGCCTATTGCACAGGCTCAAACACACTGGAAGTGGTCTTCAGATCCCCGGACAACTTCCGAAGCGAGGAGTTAATCTTTGATATCATCCCCTTCCGCAGTGGTTATCATGCACTGCTAGGACGAACCGCATTCGCTCGGTTCAATGCGGTACCACACTACGCCTACCTCAAGCTCAAGATGCCCGGACCCTGCAGTGTTATAACAGTCAATGGAAATACAGAGCGTTCCCTCCGTACGGAGGATCACATTGCGGCCCTTGCAGCAGAAGTACAGAGCAACCTCCTTAGGCAGACCTTCAATTCAGCAATAAAGCCCCCGGACACCGTCAAGCGAGTCTAAAGTACTCTGCAACAGGATCGTCCGGCCCGTCCGGAGCTCGCCTAGCAATTCAGCCTCCGTCCTAGTCCCACTCAAGCGGTGAAATTTGTGCCGCGCGTACATAATTACGCACTTAAAATACCATGGGCATAGACGGAGGCACAGCTAGACTGCGGTCCACAATGTGGCTCAACCGCCCCAGGATCCGCATACCTTCACCTTTTTCTTTCTTTCAGGTCCCTCTCTTCTTGAGGCTCTTCCGATAACCTGATTATCGGACCCATCATGGGACGAAAACACCAAGCATCTTTGATGTACAAGGGAATCCCCAAGTGGTCCCTGATAACAATCGCTATACCTGTTTTACATACCCACATGCAGCTCGCTCTTGGTTAGGGCATGTCAAATAGTCCTATTTGCTTTCCGCACTACTTGTATACATACGCCTTGATGTATCACTCAAATAACAATGGAAAATAATTTACAGCATCAGCCTATTACTTCATTTATTTTTTCCTTGATTGTTTATTTATTGCGAATCGCACCCGTACATTCTGGTACATTCAGTTCGCCAGGGGCTTCAGTGTACCCCATAACACGGCAAGAAAGTCCGAACACTTTCGACAGTGTGGCACCCCGAACTTATAGCGTTATATGCGTCAACTCTGAATCGTGTCTTGGATCAATAATTGGGTTGCCTGGCTCTTGTGCTTGCTACCCTACGTTCCGCTATATCGGCTAGGGTAGTAAAGGGAGAACTACTGTGATTGTGTCCCGGTTCTTCCGGACGAGCACCTCAGTAGAGAAAGCCAAAAACTGACTGTCATGATGCGGCGAGAGCTGGTCGCTGTTCGAGAGGTTTCAAATCCTTAAAGATTTTTTCCGCTTCATGCGAAGAATCGGTCTTTGTCCGATTTAGGCGTGTATAGCGCCCCAAGTTTGGCCTTCCGAATACCAGGGGTACGCCAAAATTTAAAATTGTAGAACTCCTATGGCTAAGTGAGGGTAATAAAGTTGTATAGTCCAATTGCCTTGTTCGTTGCGCTAAACACCTCCTTAATGGACCAAAAATTTGGATAAAGAGTGTTTAGATTTATCCCGAACACCCCTGTACTAGTTACATGGGGGCAGAAGCCGACGACTGGCCAACTCTCAGATTTTGTAAGCGGCCGCACATGAGGTAAAATTTTAAATCAACAAGCATTATATTGCGCAAATGAACTTGTTTCATATTACAGGATAAACTGAGTGCATTCATTCAAAGATTACTTCCTTAGCACATTGCTCTGCCACAAGGCGGGAGCCCTTCAAGACATTGCCATAATAATATTCGGGCCGGCGTTGCTCCTTGCCCTTCGGTGGCCCCTCGGTCATCAGCTTTTCGGCATCCATTTTCGCCCAGTGCACTTTTGCACGGGCGAAGGCCATTCGCGCACCTTCAATGCAAACCGGCCGATTTATGACTTCAAGTCGTGGGCAGGCACTCACAAGCCGCTTCACGAGACCAAAGTAGCTGCTAGGCATAGGCTCGGCAGGCCACAGCCGGACTATGAGGTCCTTCATGGCCAGTTCGGCTACCTTGTGCAGCTCGACCAGTTGCTTCAGCTGGTCGCTCAAGGTCATCAGATGTTCTGTCCCAAGATATTGGGACTAGAACAACTTCTCCGTTGAGCTCCCTTCTTTGGCTCGGTAGAACTCCGTGGCATCTCATATGCTGCACGGCAGATCCGCAAACGCTCCTGGAGAACTCCAAATTCTGGTAAGTAAGCGGAAAGTCTCCTTCACATGCTTGCTTTGCATAACAAATGCCTTACCCGCCGCAATCTTCTTGGCCGCCTGAATCTCCTGGAGGGCCTTCTGGGCTTCGGCTTTGGCGTCTTGCATGCTCTGGAGGGCCTTAGCAAGCTTGGACTCTTGAGTCTTAGAGTCACGCTCCAAGGACTCATATTTCTGGACGAAATCCTAGAGCTCTTGCTGGACCTCGTTGACCCGAGCCTCTTGCTTCTCGCGCTCGGCGTGTTCCTTGGCTGCTTTGTCTTCGGCCTCGGTCAGCGCCTTCTTAAGGGCTGCCACTTCGGTCATGGCCCCTATCAAAGTTCATGACTCTTCTATCAGTAGAAACCATTTATCCTTTATAAATAAATACAATGGGGTATCGCGTACCTTGACTTTCCTCGAGCTGCCTCTTCACGAGGTTGAGCTCTCCCTCGGTCCGCTCTAGGTCCTGCTTTAGTCCAGAGACCTCTGCAGTACAAGCGGCAGAGGCCAGCAGTGATGCCTGCTTATTCACATAGACATCTTCTGTTAGACTCCGCGATCGCTATTTGATCCTCTGTTCGGCTTTTCTTTTCGAACACCAAACAGAGCATCAAGGGCTACTATCTATATTATGACATTCTCTTACAATTTTATTACTTACCTCAAAGCATGTTAGAAGGCTAGCGCAGGCTTCGGTCAATCCGCTTTTGGCGGACCGAACCTTGTCAATCATCGTACTCATAAGAGTACGGTGTTCTTCATCAATGGAAGCGCTGCGAAGTGCTTCCACCAAGTTGTCCGGTGCCTCTGGATGGACAGAGGTCATCGGTACAGGCGGCTCGCCCTCCTTAGAGAGGGGTTGCCTGCCTGAATTTGGAACCACTTGGGTTTCCGGAGCCGTGTTTGGCTGGGGGCCAAACTGGCTGCGGCCCCAATTATCGGAGTCCATGGGGGTCTTCCCCCCCCCCCCCCCCCGCCCCCCCCCCCATGTGCCCGATGACTGGGATTTCGCCTGGGGACGTCTCCGGAAGTGTCTCCCCTGGGCCTGGTGTCCTTTGATACAACACCTCGGTGTCGTCCGTGGGCCTGGGGGAGGAGGCTGTCAGAAGTGAATCGATGTTCATCGCCGACGGGTCCAGAGACCCCTCCGAAGAGGAGGATATCTCTATGTTGGATTTGGTCGGGCTGCAGGTGCACGTTTGTCATGATAAGAAGTAATAAAGCAAACATACCGGAAATATTATTGTGTCCGGATACTTACGACTTAGCCAAGGGATTATCCCTGGGCTCCCACTCCTCGCCATTGTTGGTGGCTGCGGTGGAGTGGTCTGGAAGGAAGGTTTTTCCCTTCTTGGACACCTCGGCCTCCCCGTGCGTGGCGGCCTTCCTTTTCTTTCTCCCCCCAGTGGGGGGAGATGGATTTCCTCCTCCTCCTCCTCCTTGTCTTCGGTGGAGGAGTGCGTCTTGGTGTATTTGGACGTCATGTCTGATGCAACCTTGCACCGGAGACCTTCTCTGGTCCTCGTGGCTGTCTTCTTGGCCTTCTTCTCCAGCACCTCATAGGGCGCCGGAAACAGCATCTTCGTTAGAAGAGGAGATTCTGGATCTTCAGGTAGCAGAGCCGGACAGTCAATCTGCTCTGCTATCACTACCCAGGCCTGTAAAAACGGCATGGAGGCTTAGATTCCTCCCGCGGATGTGCTGGTAAAAGAAACATCTTGCAAAATATGAAAACTCACCGGATTGGCTCGGCGTTTCACGCTGAGTCCACGATCTTCAGTTATGGGTGGTGGTACCTCATTGGCATTGAAAATTACCTTCCAAACGTCTTCGTGCGTTGTACCGAAGAGCTCTTGCAGCGTCTGGTGTTCGGCCGGGTTGAACTCCCACAGATTGCAAGCCCGTCTCTGACACGGAAGAATCCGGCGGAGGAGCATAACCTGAACCACGTTGACGAGCTTGATCTTCTTGCCTATCATATTTTGGACGCAGGTCTGAAGTCCGGTCAGTTCTTCTGTTGAGCCCCAGGCTAAGCCCTTCTCTTTCCAGGAGGTGAGCCGCATGGGGAGGCCGGATCAAAATTTGGGGGTCACTGCCCAGTTGGCGTCGCACGGCTCAGTGATGTAGAACCACCCCGATTGCCACCCCTTCACAGTCTCCACAAAGGAGCCTTCGGGCCAGGTGACATTGGGCATCTTGCCCACCATGGCGCCCCCGCATTCCGCTTGTTGGCCGCCCACCACCTTTGGCTTCATGTTGAAGGTCTTCAGCCATAGGCCGAAGTGGGGCATGATGCGGAGGAAGGCCTCGCACACGAGATGAACACCGAAATGTTGAGGATGAAGTTGGAAGCCAGATCATGGAAGTCCAGCCCGTAGTAGAACATTAGTCCGCGGACGAATGGGTGGAGGGGGAATCCCAGCCCGCGGACGAAGTGAGAGAGGAATACTACCCTTTCCTGGGGTTTCGGGGGTAGGGATGATCTGCCCTTTGGCCGGGTGCCGATGCGCGATGTCTGTAGATAGGTATCTGGCCTCCCGAAGCTTCTTGATGTCCTCCTTCGTGATGGAGGAGGCCATCCACTTGCCTCCCACTCCGGACATGTTCGGAATGATTTTGCGGAGAAGGTGAAAGCTTGGGCGTTGGAGCTCGAGAATTGATGAACAAAGGAAGAAGAAGGCGTGGGTGAAAAAGGGGAATCCTTATCACCTTATAAAGGCAGCAGGGATCATGCGCCTCCCCACTTGCCCTGGAAACTCGCTTATTCCCCAAGTGTCGTGTTAATGGCGCGATTGGGTTACCCACACCCGTATTGATGAGAACCCATGATAAGGGGACACGATCTCTGCTTCGACAAGACGTGCCAATAAAACTGCCTTGCAAGATGTGCAATAGCAGCTTGAGAAAATGGTTTGAATAATGACTGGGCCACGGCGTGATGTCACGCTATGGGAAAGTTGTCAGCAGATTAGACTTGTGGAATATTGTGCTCTCTATGGTGGTATGTGGAATTTGTTTTGGAGAGCCGGACATGATTCTTGTGTTCAAGATCTTCTTTGGAGTATTCTGAGAAGGAACCCGCCTTGCAATGCCGAAGACAATCTGCGCGCCGGACTCATCGTCATTGAAGCCTGGTTCAGGGGCTACTAAGGGAGTCCTGGATTAGGGGGTCCTCGGACAGCCGGACTATATGCTTATGTCAGACTGTTGGACTATGAAGATACAAGATTGAAGACTTCGTCCCGTGTTCGGGTGGGACTCTCCTTTGCGTGGAAGGCAAGCTTGGCAATTCGGATATGTAGATTCCCTTCTCTATAACCGACTCTGTGTAACCCTAGCCCCCTCCTGTGTCTATATAAACCAGAGGGTTTAGTACGTAGGACAAGAACAATCATAATCATAGGCTAGCTTCTAGGGTTTAGCCTCTATGATCTCGTGGTAGATCAACTCTTGTAATACTCATATCATCAAGATCAATCAAGTAGGAAGTAGGGTATTACCTCCATAGAGAGGGCCCGAACCTGGGTAAACATTGTGTCCCCTGCCTCCTGTTACCATTAGCCTTAGACGCACAGTTCGGGACCCCCTACCCGAGATCCGCCGGTTTTGACACCGACTGTTGTCCTTGAGTATTACCTCGGGGCCCCTTGGGCATCCCCAAGCTTAGGCTCTTGCCACTCCTTATTCCATAGTCCATGGAATCTTTACCCAAAACATGAAAACTTCACAACACAAAACTTAACAGAAAACTCGTAAGCTCCGTTAGTATAAGAAAAATAAACCACCACTTAGGTACTGTTGTGAACTCATTGTAAATTCATATTGGTGTAATATCTACTATATTCCAAATTCTCTATGGTTCATACCCTCTGATACTACTCATAGATTCATCAAAATAAGCAAACAACACATAGAAAACAGAATCTGTCAAAAACAGAACAGTCTGTAGTAATCTGTAACTCTCAAATACTTATGTAACACCTATTCTAAAATATTAGGAAAACCTGAGAAAATTGCATACCAATCCAGAGCAAAAAGAGTCAGATCAAAAGCACGTTTCTGTGAATTATCAAAACTAATTTACTGGGTGCAAAAGTTTCTGATTTTCAGCAGGATCAACACAACTATCACCATAAGCTATCCTAGAGGTCTTACTTGGCACTTTATTGAAACAAAAGCTATAAAACATGATTGCTACAGTAGCATAATCATGTGGACACACAAAAACAGTAAGGGTAAATATGGGGTTGTCTCCCAACAAGCGCTTTTCTTTAATGCCTTTCTAGCTATGCATGATGATGACAATGATGCTCACATAAAAGATAAGATTTGAAACATAACGGGAGCATCATGAAGCATATGACTAGCACATTTAAGCCTAACCCACTTCCTATGCATAGGGATTTTGTGAGAAAACAACTTATTGGAACAAGAATCAACTAGCATAGGAAGGTAAAACAAGCATAGCTTCAAGATTTTCAACACATAGAGCATCATGAATTAATTCAATAATATAACCATCACATAAAGCATTATTTTCATGATGCACAAGCATATAAATTTTACTACTCTCCACATAAGCAAACTTCTTCTCATGAATAGTAGTGGGAGCAAACTCAACAAAATAATTATCATGTGAGGTGTAATCCAATTGAAAACTAAAATCATGATGACAAGTTTCATCGTTATCATTATTCTTAATAGCATACAAGTCATCACAATAATCATCATAGATAGCAACTTTGTTCTCATAATCAATTGGAACCTCTTCCGAAATAGTGGATTCATCACTAAATAAAGTCATGACCTCTCCAAATCCACTTTCATCAATATAATCATCATAAATAGGAGGCATGATTTCATCATAATAAATATTCTCATCAAAACTTGGGGGAATAAACATATCATCTTCATCAAACATAGCATCCCCAAGCTTGTGGCTTCGCGTATCATTAGCATCATGGGTAATCAAAGAATTCATACTAACAACATTGCAATAATGCTCATCATTCACATATTTTATGCCAAGCATTCTACGTAATTCTTCTTCTAGTACTTGAGCACAATTTTCCTTCCCGCCGTTTTCATGAAAGACATTAAAAACATGAAGCATATGAGGCAACCTTAATTCCATTTTTTGTAGTTTAATTTTATAAACTAAACTACTGATAAAACAAGAAACTAAAAGATTTGATTGCAAGATCTAAAGATATACCTTCAAGCAGTAACCTCCCTGGTAACGGCGCCAGAAAAGAGCTTAGTTGACGGTGTGTTAGTGCCGCTTACCTCGCCTCCCGGCAATGGCACCAAAAAAGAGCTTGATGTCTACTACACAACCTTCTTCTTGTAGACGTTGTTGGGCCTCCAAGTGCAGAGGTTTGTAGGACAGTAGAAAATTTCCCTGAAGTGGATGACCTAAGGTTTATCAATCCATGGTAGGTGTAGGATGAAGATGGTCTCTCTCAAACAACCCTGCAACCAAATAACTAAGAGTCGCTTGTGTCCCCAACACACCCAATACAATGGAAAATTGTATAGGTGCACTAGTTTGGCGAAGAGATGGTGATACAAGTGCAATATGGATGGTAGATACAGGTTTTTGTAATCCGAAAATATAAAAACAGCAAGGTAACTAATGATAAAAGTGAGCACAAACGGTATTGCAATGCTTCGAAACAAGGCCTAAGGTTCATACTTTCACTAGTGCAAGTTCTCTCAACAATAATAACATAATTGGATCATATAACTATCCCTCAACATGCAACAAAGAGTCCCTCCAAAGTCACTAATAGCGGAGAACAAATGAAGATATTATTGTAGGGTACGAAACCACCTCAAAGTTATCCTTTCTGATCGATCTATTCAAGAGTCCGTAGTAAAATAACATCAAGCTATTCTTTCCGTTCGATCTATCATAGAGTTTGTACTAGAATAACACCTTAAGACACAAATCAATCAAAACCCTGATGTCACGTAGATACTTCAATGTCACCTCAAGTATCCGTGGGTATGATTATCCATTCAACCAACACAAAGAACTTCAAAGAGTGCCCCAAAGTTTCTACTAGAGAGTCAAGACGAAAACGTGTGCCAACCCCTATGCATAAGTACACAAGGTCACTGAACCCGCAAGTTGATCACCAAAACGTACATCAACTAGATCACATGAATATCCCATTGTCACCACAGACAAGCACGTGCAAGACATACATCAAGTTGTCAGGACCCCGATTCTATGCCACACCGATCTAGCATGTAACACCTCATATCACTTTGCGGCCTCATGCACGGTATTCCCATGGGTGTCGCCTTACCATGCCCGAGACCGTTTGTGCCTTTTGGCACACGTATATGATGGTGTCGCTAGCATCCATATGATAAAGAACCCAGGCTGACATGGCTAGTCGTGAACCCAAAGTGGCACTAACTTACAGGGACATACATACATGACCCAGCAATGAACGTGTCGGTCATCAACGAGTGAATCCGGGCTGTAGCAGGCTAACAGGACTCGGGTAGACACCGCGTGACATTTCCCTGAAGGGACAGACACAGGAACGAAGAAGGACACATGACGGCCAGCCTAAGTGTTCCAGAGCAGTAGCAAGCTACCAGGGCTCAGTGGAAGCACTAGGAGACATTTCCCGGTAAGAGAGGCTACTAAGGATAAACACCTAGATAGTCAGATCCCACACATAGCAATACACATTACACGTACGCATAACATGCAAGTATGTGTTATACAACATGGCATCACAACATAACTCAACAACTCATATAGATAAAGCTCAAAGAGCCATCATAGCATTTATTACAAGTAGGGGTCACATGACCCAACATTCAGAGCAAACAAGCAACAAGCGGAAGCGTTACATGTCTGAGTACAGACATCTACAAATGAAAAAGGCTGAAGAGCCTGACTATCTACAACATCTTAATAAGATCGTAGCTGAGGTACAAGCTACTTGTCGAAGCCCATGAGAACACTAGTAAAACCGAAGTCTTCGCTGCAAAAACATAAATAAAGCAACATGAGTACAAAGGTACTCAGCAAGACTTACATCAGATCCTATCATACATGCATTTGTATCAAGAGGATAATGTGGGGTTTAGTTACAACAAGCTAGCTTTGACTCAGTGGCTATCATGTTCAATGACTACAAGAACTTCTTTGAGGTGAGATGGCACACACGAGTCCACTAATCACCACACAATACACTACTATGGATTCATCCCCGTCTCCCTACGAGAAGGCCATCCATAGCACTCACACTTGTCTCGAGCATTTCAGAGTATCCACTTCAAGTTGTCTATGTACCACATAAGCATCCAAGAAGTCCATAACCGCGGACTCGGCTATTCGAATAGATCATGTTAACCCTGCAGGGGTGTACTTATTCACACATGCTCTTGCCACTTACCACCATGTACACGTCATGTATCTCGGCAACCTTCAAGCGGAAGCCTGGCAAGGGTGTCGGACACGACCTGACTAACCGCACAAGACACTAGTCCAGGTTTATCGCCTATTCGGGTTCCATCCGCAAGGAGATCAGGCCGGGATGTCGCTCACGACCCCAAACGATGTGTGCAGGGTTCCCGAGCCCACCATCCGGGTGCCACTCGGTACACCAGGACACATGTGCCTAGTCTGTCCCAAGCCCACCCTGCCGGGTGCCACTAGGTAGAAAAATAGCGCTACCTACAAACACCAGAAACTAGTTGCGACTCCTGGACAGAGATCAAGTCGGTTAGTAAGTCGAGAGAGTCAATTAAGGATCCCAATGTGTGGTATTATCGAGTCATTGGACAACATACATAGAACTTAGTGCTTAAGGATGGTTCTAGTGAGACAACCCACCATGTACTCCTACATGGCCTCTCACCGCTACCTTTACCAAATCGTGTTCACACACTTCACTCTCAGCACCAGAACATATCGTAACACTCCAATTCATTCCCAATGAATCAGACCTGACACAATCTCTAAGCAATAGCAGGCATGGCATGGTAGGAACACAACATGGCTCAATCAACTCCGACAAATGCTAGTGGGTTTCAACTATTTACTGTGGCAATGACAGGTCCTGCAGAGGAATGGGTTCAACTACCGCATCACAAAGTAGCAGATGAATTGTTGTTGTCCTAATGAAATAACTGAGAGCAGGAGCGAGAGAGTAGGATTGTATCGGAATGAACAAGGGGGTTTGCTTGCCTGGTAGATCAATAGAGGGGGCACTGCTTCTCAGACAGGTACTCTGGAACAGTCTCCGGAGTAGGACCTATCGAGAAGGAACGATGTCGGCAATCAATACAAAAGCATATGCAACAATATGATGCATGAACATGGCATGTAGATGTGATGTGGTTTGAACTAATGCAACTAGTATTCAATTTGAATGAAGTCCATTTGAACCAAGGGTTCAAATGCAACTCCAAATTAAGCTCTTATAAATGACATTTTAGTGTTTCACTTATACAGTAGGTATAAGTTGGTTTGTCATGCATGAAACTAGAACAGATGGATAAATTGCATTTTTTATAATTTTTCATATATAAATTATTTCAATCTGAGCTACGGTTGAATTTCTATGATTTTTTGAAGTTTATAACATTTTTTGGAATTTCCTGATTTAGTTTAAATCCAGAAAAGATTTAACTGCGTCATGCTTGCGTCAGCAAGTCAACAGGGCTGACTGGGTCAAACCTGATGTGTGGGGTTCACACATTAGTGTCTCATGGTTAAACGGAGGGGGTTTTACTAATCTAATTAAAATTAGTGGCGCTGGGCCCACTGCCAGTGTCAGCAGGGGTAATTAGTCCTAAACTAATCTAGTCAGGGGCGGGGCCCACGTGTGTTGACCCCAGGGAGGTCAAACCTGTCGGCGACTCGACACTGGCGAGGCCAGACGCGGCGGAGGGCCTCGGATTTGGTCCTCCGGTGACCAAATTGACGGTGGAGACGTGTTACGCGTAGCTGGGGAGCTGCCGCATCCAGTGGTGCGAGTGGTTGGACACGGGGAGGTCGGAGCTCGTCAGAAGCGAGCTTGCGGCGGCGGCCGGAGTTCGGCTTTGATGGCGGGACTAGCTACAGAGCGCGGGGAGGCAAGGAAGAAGGGGGAACCGATGCACGGGCTCACGGCGGGCTCGGGGACGTCATCGGAGAGCTCGGGGGGAGGCTGGAGTCGGCGGGGCGGCGAAGACGATCTCCAACGGCCGGAGATGAAGACGAGGGCGCCGAGGACGAAGCGGAGCTCGCCCGGGTTGCTTGGCTTGGTGAGGAGGGAGAGGGGGTCGTGGCGGAGCTGTGGAGCGCGTCGGGGAGGTGCGGTAGTGGCCGAGGCCATGGTGGCTGTGGACGGCGGCGACGGCGATCTCGGCCACAAGAGAGAGAGAGCGAGGGAGGAAGAGGAGAGGATTGGGGGAGAGTGAGAGGGTCCGGGGGGCGCGTGGCGACGTGCGGGGCATCCAGGGCGATCAGGAAAGCAGGAGGTGGCCGGGGTCGTGCGCTGCTGCTGGCACGCAGCTGCTTCGGGGCGAAGGGGGAAGACGACGGCGAGGCACTAGTGGGCTGGGCCGAAACCTTTGCCAGGTATGGCCCAGGTAAGTTTCTCCCTTTCCTTTCTATTTTTGTTTTCTATTTTTCTGACATTTGTTCTTATTTAAATCTGGCCACTAAACTTTTAATAAAATTCTGTAGCTTTTTGCAGGGACCGGTTGGATTATTCCAAAACCCCTTGCAAGCTAGCAAAATTACTGGATCATATTTGAATATATAACAAATATAAATCGAAAGCAAATAATTACTGCATTAATCCAAATGCCCAAAAATAAATACTTATGAGTTCCTGAAAATATTGGTTCGGTTTTTTTCTCTGTCAATATTTTCAGAGAGCAACATGAGCATTTTCTTGGACCCTTTCGGAGCAATTTTTATTTGGGTCATTTCCAGAAATGATTCTGAGGGTTTCACAAATCTTCATTTCAAATTTAAATGGAATTTAAACATGATGCACAAATGACTAACTAGTCTAGGTCATACCAGAACTAGGGATGTGACAACTCGCCCCCACTTGAAAGAATCTGGTCCCGAGATTCAGGGGTCGACAGAAAGAAAGTGAGGTACTCCAGTTGAATATGATCTTCTCGCTCCCAAGTAGCTTCTCTCTTGGAATGATGAGACCACTGAACCTTGAGAAACTTGATGTTATGATGTCGAGTGACACACTCTGCTTGATCAAGAATGTGAACCGGGTACTCTCGGTATGTGAGGTTATCTTGGATATCAAGCGTTTCGTGGTCCACTCCGCGGATGGAATCCGAGAAGCAACGCCTGAGTTGAGAGATGTGGAAGACATCATGCACTCAGGAAAGATGTGGGGGTAGTTCCAACTGGTAGGCAACCTCTCCTCGTTTAGCAAGAATGCGAAAAGGACCAATGTAACGAGGAGCCAACTTGCCCTTGATACCGAAACGATGGGTACCCTTCAAAGGAGTAAACCGAAGGTAAGCTTTGTCGCCAAGTTCATAAGTCATATCGTTATGATGACGATCATACTAACTCTTTTGATGAGACTGGGCTGTTTTCAAATTCTCACGAATGATGCGAACTTGCTCTTCTGCCTCCTAGATCATGTCCAGTCCAAAGAATTGTCTTTCACCGATTTCTGACCAGTTCAAAGTTGTTCGACATCTTCGTCCATAGAGAATCTCAAAAGGAGCTTTCTTGAGACTGGATTGATAGCTATTGTTATAAACAAACTCGGCGAAAGGAAGACATTTCTCCCAATCCATACCGAATGAGATAACGCAAGCTCTAAGCATGTCCTCAAGAATTTGGTTGACCCGTTCCACCTGACCACTTGGTTGAGGTTGGAAAGCGGTACTGAAGGAAAGATGGGTTCCCATGGCAGTTTAGAAACTCTCCCAGAAATGAGAAGTGAAAAGACTGCCACGGTCTAAATTGATCTCTAGTGGAACACCATGGAGTGACACTATTCGAGAAACATATAAGTCAGCGAGCTGACTAGCGGTGATACTCTCTCGAACAGGAAGGAAGTAAGCCACTTTGGAAAGACGATCAACGACTACGAAGATAGCGTTATTCCCTTTCTTGGTTCTAGGAAAGCCGGTGATGAAGTCCATACCAAATTTATCCCATTTCCACTCAGGAATAGCTAAAGGCTGAAGGGTGCCAGCAGGTCTTTGATGCTCTACCTCAACGCGACAACAAATGTCACAATTAGCAACGAAGTCGGTGATTTCTCTCTTCATCCTAGTCCACCAGAACCTCTGGCGTAGGTCCTGATACATCTTAGTGCTACCGGGATGAATCGTGAGAGGAGATTCATGAGCCTCCTCAAGGATCAGTTGCCGAAGATGTTGCTTCTTGGGAACCACTAGACGGTTCTCGAAGAAAACAACACTTCGATCATCAACAGAGAAACTACTAGCAGCTCCCTTCTTCACGTTATCCTTGATTCGAGAAATACCCGTATCATACTGCTGGCTAGTTATGATCTGATCCTCAAGAGTAGGTTTCGCCACTAAGGTAGAAAGGAATCCGTGAGGAGCAATGTGAAGATTAAGCTTACAGAATTCATCATGTAGAAGTGGTTGACCCTGGTGCAACATGAGATTGTTGCAAAAGGATTTACGACTTAGCGCATCAGCCATGACATTAGCTTTGCCTGGAGTGTAGGTAATCCCTAACTTTTAATCTGAGATCAACTCCAACCAACGTCTTTGCCTAAGGTTCAGATCTGGTTGTGTGAAGATATACTTGAGACTCTGGTGATCGGTGTAGATCTCGCAACATTTACCAAGAAGGTAATATCTCTAGGTCTTGAGTGCATAGACTACAGCTGCAAGCTCTAGGTCATGTGTAGGATAATTCTCCTCATGTGGATGCAACTGTCGAGATGCATAGGCAATCACATGACGATCCTGCATAAGAATGCAACCTAGTCCCTGTCGTGAGGTGTCGCAGTAGATAACAAAGTCCTTCGTGAAATCCGGTGGCACAAGTATGGGAGCAGAAGTCAGGCGTATTTTCAGGTCCTAAAAACTGTACTCACACTATGGGGACCACTCAAACTTTTTATCTTTCTTGAGAAGTTTCGTGAGGGGTTTAGCTACTTTGGAGAAGTTTTCAACAAAGCGGCGACAATAGCTGGCTAGACCAAGGAAACTCCTAACTTGTTTAACGATTTCAGGTGGAGTCCAATCAAGAACGGCCTTAACTCTCTCAGGATTGACAGCAATGCCCTTACCAAAGATCACGTGGCCCGGGTAGGTCACTTCTGGCAACAAAAATTCACAGTTGGAGAACTTGGCATAAAGGCGGTGCTCTCTGAGTTTTTCTAACACAAGTCTAAGATGTTCGGCATGCTCTTCCTCATTCTTTGAGTAAATAAGAATATCATCGAGGTAAACCACGACGAACTTATCTAAGTACTCCATGAAGATCGAGTTCATCAAGCGGGAGAAGGTAGCTGGAGCGTTGGTAAGACCGAAGGACATGACGGTGTACTCGTACTGGACATAACGAGTGATGAAGGCTGTCTTGGGGATGTCCCCATTTCTGATCTTGATTTGGTGGTAGCCTAACCTCAAATCCATCTTGGAGAAGACTGAGGATCCAGCGAGCTGATCATACAGGTCGGTGATCTTGGGGAGCGGATATTTGTTCTTTATCGTGACCAAATTAACGGGACGATAATCTACAACCATCCGGTTCGTACCATCCTTCTTCTTGACGAAGAGGATGGGGCAAGCCCAAGGAGAAGAACTAGGACGGATGAAACCCTTTTTCAAGGACTCATCAAGTTGTTTCTTAAGCTCGGCTAGTTCTAAGGGTGCCATTTTGTAAGGTCTCCTAGAGATTGTAGCGGTTCCTGGGATAAGATCTATGACGAACTCTACATCTCTGTTAGGTGGAACACCTGGCGGTTCCTCTGGAAGGACATCCGGAAAGTCACGGACTACCGGGATATCTTCAAGGTCAGGGAGAGGGCTGGCATTAAGAGAATAGAGTTGGCGCTTTGCAACTCTAGTGGAGACAGTGACTATCTTGCTAGATGGGTGTGTAAGATGAATAGATCTGGTGTAACAATCAATCTTGGCATGATGAGCTGTCATCCAGTCCAAACCCAAGATGATGTTAATATCTGAGGACTTGAGGGCTACAAGTGATGCAAGGAATACAAGTCTATCAACAAGGATTTCATTTCCATAGCTGATTCTAGTGGTTTGCCATCTAGACCCTGAGGTTTGGATTTCAAGCAGAGTTGGCATATCACAAAATAACATGTCGTGCAAATGAGCATAGCCTTCAGAGATGAAAGAATGGGATGCTCCAGTATCGAATAGAACCGATGCTGGATGACAATTGACAAGGAATGTACCAAGAACGACATCCGGATCATCATGAGCGTCTTTAGCTGAGACGTGATGCACACATCCACGTTTAGTGCGGGCTGGCTTGGCACTGATCATCTTGCTTGATGGCTTAACACAGCCAACAGTCTTCTCGGGCTGGGATGGAGCATAACTAGTCAGAGAGCAGTCACGTGCATAGTGTCCTGGCTTCCCGCATGTGAAGCAAGTCCTTGAGGTTGGACGTGGACACGCACTGACAAGCGGTCTACCAATAGGCCTGGGTGAAACATACGATTGAGCTGGGGGAGGCACCGCATAGGATGATCTCGGTGCATATCCGGAAGGAAGAGCGGAGTTTGGAACCCAAATCCGGCGCTTCTGAGAACTAGAACCGGAGGAGGATCCCAAATCACGGGTGTGCTTACGAGACTCCTCGTAAGTGAGCTGAGCTGTTTCTGCATTAATGGCCTTGTTCACAAGGGCTTGGAATGTATCACAATGATGTGTGTGGAGATCACGACGCAACTTGGGGTTGAGACCCTTCCGGAACCTAGCCTGCTTATTGGCGTCTGTAGACACCTCTTCTGTGGCATAACGGGCGAGGTTCTCAAACTCTCTACTGTAAGCAATGACAGCCATCTTACTCTGGGTGAAACTATAGAACTCTTCTCTCTTGCGATCGATGAGGGCCTGAGGTATGTGATTCTCGCGAAAAGCCTCAGTGAAATCCCTCCAAGTAGGAATCTGGCCAGCTGGAAGCATAGCCTCATAGTTCTGCCACCAAAAACTAGCAGGACCTTCTAGGTGGTATGTGGCATAGGTGACCTTGTCATCTTCAGCTACATTCACGGAACGCAGCTTATGAGTGATGCTACGGAGCCAGTCATCTGCATCGAGTGGCTCAATGGAGTGATGAAAGGTAGGTGGGTGCAAGCGAATGAAGTCATGAATGGTTGCAGACCCTTTGAGCTGATGTGTGGTGTTCTCCTCGATACACGCCAACAAGCGTTTAGACTCACGCTTGTTTCTCTCCATCTCTAACATGAACTCTGCCAATGTAGGCTGGTCAGGAGGATCCTCATCCCTACCATCTCCATGGTTCCGGCTACGAGCAACAGATCTTCGATTAACTGATGACATGCTGAGAAATGAAACCAAGGACGGAATCAGCATCAACTATAGGGTGTAGAATGTAGGACAAGGAAATTAGTATCTCTCATACTCCTGGGGCAATTCCAGCAGCATAACGACAGAAAAATGCTCATAATGAGACATCCTGCCTAAATGGGATAGTACAACAACTCAACATCACCACTTAAGGTTCTGAGATCATACTAAACAGGCTACACCAGAAGTACTCGAAAACTGGGGTATGACTCTGATCAACCAATCCTATGGGACTACGGAGTAGTAACACGTTATCCTGATAGACAGAAGAGAAAGCCTAGTTCCTTAACCCCGTAGGAAAGATAGGATGACTCAGATCAGAAGGCCATGAGGTAAAAGGAGTAAAAAGAGCCTTACGTTCCTTCCCACAATCAATTCCCTTACATAACTAAAGAATTTCTAGACTCAACTACGACCAGTTTGGCTTGGTAATCCTACAGGCAGTCAGGCACTGATACCAAAGCTGTCAGGACCCCGATTCTATGCCACAACGATCTAGCATGTAACACCTCATATCACTTTGCGGCCTCACGCACGGTATTCCCACGGGTGTCGCCTTACCATGCCCGAGACCGTTTGCGCCTTTTGGCACACGTATATGATGGTGTCACTAGCATCCATATGACAAAGAACCCGGGCTGACATGGCTAGCCGTGAACCCAAAGTGGCACTAACAAAGGACATGCATACATGACCCAGCAACGAACGTGTCGGTCATCAGCGAGTGAATCCTGGCTGTAGCAGCTGGGCTAGCAGGACTCCGGAGAATCCGGGCTGTAGTAGGCTAACAGGACTCCGGTAGACACCGCGTGACATTTCCCCGAAGGGACAGACACAAGAACGAAGAAGGACACATGCCGGCCAGCCTAAGTGTTTCGGAGCAGTAGCAAGTTACCAGGGCTCAGTGGAAGCACTAGGAGACATTTCCCGGTAAGAAAGGCTACTAACGATAAACAACTAGATAGTCAGATCCCACACATAGCAATACACATTACACATACGCATAACAAGCAAGTATGTGTTGTACAACATGGCATCACAACATAACTCAACAACTCATATAGATAAAGCTCAAAGAGCCATCATAGCATTTATTACAAGCAGGGGTCACATGACCCAACATTCAGAGCAAACAAGCAACAAGCGGAAGCGTTACATGTTTGAGTATAGACATTTTCAAATGAAAAGGCTGAAGAGCCTGACTATCTACAACATCCTAACAAGATCATAGCTGAGGTACAAGCTACTTGTCGAAGCCCACGAGAACACTAGTAAGACCAAAGTCTTCGCTGCAAAAACATAAATAAAGCAACATGACTACAAAGGTACTCAGCAAGACTTACATCAGATCCTATCATACATGCATTTGTATCAAGAGGATAATGTGGGGTTTAATTGCAGCAAGCCAGCTTTGACTCGGTAGATATCCTATTCTACGCCTACGAGAACTTCTTTGAGGTGAGATGCCGCACACGAGTCCACTAATCACCACACAATACACTACTATGGATTCATCCCCGTCTCCCTACGAGAAGGCCACGCATAGCACTCACACTTGTCTCGAGCATTTTAGAGTATCCACTTCAAGTTGTCTATGTACCACGTAAGCATCCAAGAAGTCCATAACCGCGGACTCGGCTATTCGAATAGATCATGTTAATCCTGCAGGGGTGTACTTCTTCACACACGCTCTCGCCACTTACCACCATGTACACATCATGTATCTCGGCAACCTTCAAGAGGAAGCCTGGCGAGGGTGTCGGCCACGACCTGACTAACCACACAAGACCCTAGTCCAGGTTTATCGCCTATTCGGGTTCCATCCGTAAGGAGATCTAGCCGGGGTGTCGCTCACGGCCCCAAATGATGTGTGCAGGGTTCCCGAGCCCACCATCCAGGTGTACTCGGTACACCAGGCCACGTGTGCCTAGTCTGTCCCAATCCCACCCTGTCGGGTGCCACTCGGTAGAAAAATAGCACTACCTACAAACACCAGAAACTAATTGCGACTCCTAGACAAAGATCAAGTCGGTTAATAAGTCGAGAGAGTCAATTAAGGATCTCAATGTGTGGTAGTACAGATTCATTGGACAACATACATAGAACTCAGTGCTTAAGGACGGCTCCAGTGAGACAACCCACCATGTACTTCTACATGGCCTCTCACCGCTACCTTTACCAAATCATGTTCACACACTTCACTCTCAGCACCAGAACATATCGTAACACTCCAATTCATTCCCAATGAATCATACCTGACACAACTCTAAGCAATAGCAGGCATGGCATGGTAGGAACACAACATGGCTCAATCAACTCCTACACATGCTAGTGGGTTTCAACTATTTACTGTGGCAATCACAGGTCATGCAGAGGAGTGGGTTCAACTACCACAGCACAAAGTAGTAGATGAATCGTTGTTATCCTAATGCAATAACTAAGAGCAGGAGCGAGAGAGTGGGATTGTATCAGAATGAACAAGGGGGTTTGCTTGCCTGGTAGATCAACAGAGGGGGCACTGCTCCTCAGACAGGTACTCTGGAATGGTCTATGGAGCAAGACCTATCGAGAAGGAACGGTGTCGGCAATCAATACACAAGCATATGCAACAATATGATGCATGAACATGGACTGTAGATGTGATGTGGTTTGAACTAATGCAACTAGTATTCAATTTGAATGAAGTCCATTTGAACCAAGGGTTCAAATGCAACTCCAAATTAAGCTCTTATAAATGCCATTTTAGTGTTTCACTTATATAGTAGGTATAAGTTGGTTTGTCATGCATGAAACTAGAACGGATGGATAGATTGCATTTTTCTGATAATTTTTCATATATAAATTATTTCAATCTGAGCTACGGTTGAATTTCTATGATTTTTTGAAGTTTATAACATTTTCTGGAATTTCCTGATTTAATTTAAATCCAGAAAAAAATTAACTGCGTCAGCACTGCGTCATGCTTGCGTCAGCAAGTCAACAGGGCTGACTGGGTCAAACCTGACGTGTGGGGTCCACACGTCCGTGTCTCATGGTTAAACGGAGGGTTTTTTACTAATCTAATTAAAATTAGTGGCGATGGGCCCACTCTCAGTGTCAGTAGGGGTAATTAGTCCTAAACTAATCTAGTCAAGGGCGGGGCCCACGTGTGTTGACCCCAGGGAGGTCAAACCCTTGGTCAAACAGGTCAAACCTGCCGGTGACTCGACGCCGGCGAGGCCAGACGCGACGGAGGGCCTTAGATTTGGTCCTTCGGTGACCAAATCGACGGTGGGGACGTGCTACGCGTAGTTGGGGAGCAGCCGCATTCAGTGGTGCGAGTGGTTGGACACGGGGAGGTTGGAGCTCGTCAGAAGTGAGCTTGCGACAGTGGACGGAGTTTGGCTTTGATGGCAGGACTAGCTCTAGAGCGCGGGGAGGCAGGGGAGAAGGGGGAACCGATGCAGGGGCTCACAGCGGGCTCAGGGACATCGTCGGAAAGCTCGGGGGTGGCTGGAGTCGGTGGGGCGGCGAAGACGATCTCCGACGGCCGGAGATGAAGACAACGGCGCCGAGGATGAAGTGGAGCTCGCCCGGGTTGATTGGTTTGGTGAGGAGGGAGAGGGGGTCGCGGCGGAGCTGTGGAGCGCGTCGGGGAGGTGCGGTAGTGGCCGAGGCCATAGTGGCTGTGGACGGCGGCGACGACGATCTCGGCCGCTAGAGAGAGAGAGCGAGGGAGGGAGAGGAGAGGACTGGGGGAGAGTGAGAGGGTCTGGGGGGCGCGTGGCGACATGCGGGGCATCCAGGGCGAGCAGGCAAGCAGGAGGTTGCCGGGGACGCGCGCTGCTGCTGGCACGCAGCTACTTCGGGGCGAGGGGAGGAAGACGACGGCGAGGCACTGGTGGGCTGGGCCGAAACCTTTGGCAGGTAAGGCCAAGGTAAGTTTCTCCCTTTCCTTTTTGTTTTTGTTTTCTATTTTTCTGACATTTGTTCTTATTTAAATCTGGCCACTAAACTTTTAATAAAATTCTATAGGTTTTTGCAGGGACCGGTTGGATTATTCCAAAACCCCTCGCAAGCTAGCAAAATTACTGGATCATATTTGAATATATAACAAATATAAATCCAAAGCAAATAATTACTGCATTAATCCAAATGCCCAAAAATAAATACTTATGAGTTCCTGAAAATATTGGTTTGATTTTTATCTCTATCCAATATTTTCAGAGAGCAACATGAGCATTTTCTTGGACCCTTTTGGAGCAGTTTTTATTTGGGTCATTTCCAGAAATGATTCGGAGGGTTTCACAAATCCTCATTTCAAATTTAAATGGAATTTAAACATGATGCACAAATGACTAACTAGTCTAGGTCATACCAGAACTAGGGATGTGACACAAGTGTTCTCAAATCGTTAAAGACTCAATCCGATAAGATAACTTCAAAGGGAAAAATCAATCCATTACAAGAGAGTAGAGGGGGACAAACATCATAAGATCCAACTACAATAGCAAAGCTCGCGATACATCAAGATCGTGCAAAAACAAGAACACGAGAGAGAGAGAGAGATCAGACACATAGCTACTGGTACATACCCTCAGCCCCGAGGGTGAACTACTCCCTCCTCGTCATGGAGAGCGTCGGGATGATGAAGATGGCCACCGGTGAGGGATCCCCCCTCCGGCAGGGTGCCGGAACAGGGTCCTGATTGGTTTTTGGTGGCTACAGAGGCTTGCGGCGGCGGAACTCCCAATCTATTGTGCTCCGGGATGTTTTCGGGGTATATTGGTATATATAGGAGGAGGAAGTAGGTCGGTGGAGCTCCGAGGGGCCCACGAGGGTGGGGGGCATGCCCAGGGGGGCAGGCGTGCCTCCCTGCCTCGTGGCCTCCTTGCTTCTTTCTTGACGTCCACTCCAAGTCCTCTGGATCTTGTTTGTTCCAAAAATCACTCTCCCGAAGGTTTCATTCCGTTTGGACTCCGTTTGATATTCCTTTTCTGCGAAACACTGAAATAGGCAAAAAAACAGGAATTTGGACTGGGCCTCCGGTTAATAGGTTAGTCCCAAAGATAATATAAAACTGTATAATAAATCCCATTAAACATCCAAAACAAATAATATAATAGCATGGAACAATTAAAAATTATAGATACGTTGGAGACGTATCAGGGATCAAATCCATTCCACCCTCACCAGCTCACTAGCTCACTTGAGCCCAAGGACACGCCTCCTGAGGCTGTTCTCCACTGTACTAGTTCTTCCTCAGCCCCACAAGGCAAATCCACCACAAAGCAGGAGTAGGGTTTTACACCGCAAGGTGGCCCGAACCTGGGTAAACTGCTGTGTCCCGTTTCCTTCGAGCTCGACAGGTTAGGATGTGGGATTAGCGAGCCGGCAGACTGGGGGGTTGAGATCTTTGCACGCACCCTAGAGTTTGAACCTCTCAAGGGTTTGCGAAAGCCATAATTCGACAGTGAGGTGCCTCTTTAGCTAAATAAACAAGTTTTCCCCAGCAGGCTATCCTGCCGGCACCCTTTTTCTACATTGTTGCCAGGGACCGGAGCCTGCCGGGCAAAGAATATGTGGCACCCCGGCTCAAAGAAACCGGTTTACCTTGCATTGCCAGCCCAGGGATCAAGACTTTTGGCAACACACAACAACAGGGTACAAAAAACAACCGCTTTATTGATGCTAGCGGGAACATAGGTTCGATGTTACATCAAGTTGCGAGGCGAAGGGGAACACACGATGCGGCTGAACAATACTTACATTATTTAATGAACATGTAGGGGCCTCGACCATGATAACTACGTGGCAACGGAACAACGATGCAGCGGAACTCCATAGCACAGGGACACCGATGTGGACATGATCTAGACTCGCGAAGCACTCCGATCCGGTAAGCATGTGCTGAAATCTGGCATAACACGCCAGGTTAGGACATTGAATGTACTTGCAAGCTCACAACAAGCATAAGCACAATGGCAAACAATATCATGATGTTTAATCAAGCTAAGTGCAATACAATAACATGCTACTGATGTAGTGGAATCAACTTATGCACTGAGTCCCTCGGACTCTCTTACCATACGGGTTACCTCATAACCAATCTCATCAATGGTGATCACTCCCGGATCACAAATGAACCAAACCTTTAGTTCCCACAGATACCGACCATCTTCATGGTCACACAAATCTCATCAAATAACCAGTGCCAAGCATAAAAAATTAGTGTGCAAGATTATTTAATCATGTTGATCTATGGTGTGACTTACTCACGAGCTATGTCCATAATCGAGGACGCGGCTATCGATAGATTTAATAAACACTCTGCAGAGGTAGTACACTATACCCACACTACGGAACCCATGGCCTTGCACTCCCATTCGGGTGGACCAACGGCATTCCAACGAAACCCTCCCATTGCGATGACACTCTCCCGGCCACTCCGACCACCTCCCCTCTGGGCTAGGTCATGGGTGGCCCCGTGCCTACCAAAGGCATCAACGGCCACCGTCGTGGCAAACAAACGGTCCCAAACAGGGCAAGGTACCAGATCAACAAATGGGCACACAAGGTTATGTTTGCTTACCGGGCCAGGTTATCGCACGCCCATAACCTTCCCTCGTTGGAGGTACCGTCCAGAGGCATGACAACAGACCGAATAAAGGCCTTCACATAAAGGCAAAGGTGGTTGCACTGGGAAAAACTCAATTCAGTGGCACCATGACTCGATCAACATTATGTTCAAGTTGAATTATTAACATGTTTAACTTGACATGAAAACAAACCGAGTCACAATATGCCATGAACATGCAACTATTAAACATAAATCACATATCACTTAAAGTAAACAGATCAACATCAAGTTTTCTACTTGCACTAGTCATCATTTAAACTTCACTGGTTTTAGCTCACTAGTTTTTAACACATATCATTTTAATCATGCCATTATCATATTAAACTCAAAAAGTCTATATGAAAAATATTACCGATCAAAGTCAAAGCATAACCACACAAGCAAAACTACTTCTACTGCCTCACACTAGTTAATGCATGCAAACCTTACTGTAAACTAAGCATTTCAATCATGAAAAATAACTAGCATGAGAATATCCATTTAAATAATTAAATGCGTGAAATAACTCATATTAAAGTTGAAAAGTCGCAAATATTGGAGTGACACCATGCAAATGTTGGCGTGGCTTGCCTTAGTGCAGAGGAGGCTCACACTCCTCCTGGTTATGTTCAAGACAAGTTTCTCCCTCTAAAAATATTTAAAATAGAAAAAAGAAATATCAAGAACCCTTCTGAAATTTACCATAAAATCAAGCAGCAGAGAAAAATCCCATTTTTGGTGTGCTGCTAGATCTCTTCAATATGAACACAAAGCAAAAATAATCAATTCATTTGGACTTAGGGTTTAAAAGTTATGGTTGTTTGAAGTTTCTGTAAAATATTTGAATTAAAATCAAATAACAGAATTCTAGGGGGGTGACGTCGAACGCATATTTTCATAATATGCCTCCACTTGTACTGCTTTGTGCGCGAGTGGGGAGACTGAAAAAAAGCCCCACCTGTCGGGTCTGGAGAGAGGGGGAGAGAAACAGAGCAGAGGCGGCGCTTCGCCGGAGCTCACGCCGGTGAGGAGGGGTTCTTGGCTAGTTTCAAAGGAATAGAAAGAGAGAGGGGGTCGAGGTGCACCTTCCTGTACCCAAGGCTTGACGAGAGACGGCCGGAGCAGCTCGGAATCAAGCTCCCAAGCGGCGGCTGCGATCGAGACTCGCCGGAGAAGAGGAAGACGACAGAGAGGGGAGGTTCCAGGGGCTCCAGCAGCGTCAGTAGGCACCACTGGACCACCAAGGATGTGTTGGAGAAGTCAGTTGGGCTCGAGGTGGAGTGGAGCAGCGGGGCGAGCAGAGGGCATCGCTGGCAAGCTCGAGCTTGAGCATGGCGGCCCGAGGCCTGCCCGGCTGGGCTACGGCTCCCTCTACTGCGTGTGGTGGCTGGTGAAGAGGCTGGATGGGTTGGAGAGGCCAGGGGCATCGCTATTTATAGGCGGAGGCAGAAGGGGGTCTCAACTCCGCCGGAGCTCTCTAGAAGCTGGCGAGCGATGACGAGCGATGTCAGCGAAGGGTGGAGGGGTTCAGCAATCACGCGGGGGTTGTGCAGCGTGCGGATGAGCACAGGAGTGCGGGCGCGGATGAAGATAGTGGCACAGGGCGCACTGTAGCTTTGGTCGCGTCGTGCCTGTGCCCGATGCGGCGACTCCGGCGTCGGCAAGCGCCAGGGAGAGCACGAGCTACATAGAGACGTGGGCACAGCGCAGAGCGCGCGGAACGCGTGCCAGAGGCCTTGTCCTCATGCAGTCACCATGTTGGCATGGTAAAAACAATGCCCACACTATGCCAAACCTTGTCTCTCGTGTTGTATGTGCAGTGATTAGTCCAGAAGAAGAGATCATACACTGCTAGGCTGACCAGATTAGACTTGAGCTTGCGAGCAAGTTTCTGGTCAGAAACTCTGGCATTGTACTTGGCTAGCTTCTAGAAGGAGATTAGGGCTGATTCTCTGGGGTTAAGGTTTTGTTAGGAGGGTAAACAAGTTCAACAAAACTCAGCTTCATTAGAGCAAGGAAAAATACACTTGTTTTAGAAACTGCATTTTGAGGCTAGAATAGAAATGATTTTCTGTAGCGAAAGTATTCCAAATAAGTATGAAATATTTTTGCACAGGGAGGTGTGCCAAGGTTCAAAGAATACTTGGGAATTTTCTCAGGATGTTAGGAGCAAGAAAAATGAGGGTTGCTTTGGAGCATATGATGCTGAAGTGTTAGGGAGACAAGAAAATGAATACTTTTCAGTTTTGAAAAATATTCCTTGGGCTATTTTGAGATTTTTCAAAGGGGAAATGATGGTAATGAGAGGGGTGGGTCACTTGGGTGAAAATCAAGGACATGCCCAAGTGGTTTAGCCCAAATGAGTTGATGCAAAAATCCAACTGCAAATCCAAAGGCAAACAAACTCCAAAAAAAGAGAGAAGGCAAAAACCAGGCTGTCATAGAATAGATGAGCCAGCCCCCTGCCAACTCTTTCTCAGCAAAAGGCCACTACGGCCACCTAGGCTGAAGCAACATTCTGGCGAAAGGAGCAACCAAGCTTTGAAGAGTGGCAAAGCTTTCGAATGCACAACTCTCTTGTTCATAAGTGTTCTGTAAGCTGAGCAGGGCCCGACTCCGGTGGCTGCCGAGCAGGGCCCGACAGCCGCGCCTTACGGGTAGAACTTGCGGAGATGTTCAATATTCCATGAGTTTTGCAATTGAATGCCATCTCCGGTCTCCAGACGGACTGCGCCAGGTCTGGTGACTCGTACTACCTGGTAAGGGCCTTCCCACGTTGGTATCAACTTGTTTGTACCCTTGGCCGACTGAACGTGCCTAAGGACAAGGTAGCCTTGCTCAAAACACCGGGCATGAACCCTGCGGCTATGATAGCGAGGCAGGGCTTGCTGATAGCGTGCAGCACGCGTAGCATTCCGGAGACGGTTCTCCTCGAGTAGCACAACATCGTCACGCCAGTGCTGATATTGCACAACTTCATCGTAAGCAAGCACTCGAGGCGACCCATAAATGAGTTCCGTGGGCATAACTGCTACTTCCCCATAGACTAGGGAAAATGGAGTCTACCCAGTAGCCCGATACGGTGTCGTTCTGAGGGACCAGAGGACTGCCGGCAGCTCATCGAACCACCACCTGCCGTGCTTCTTCAGTGTATCAAAGGTTCTTGTTTTGAGGCCTCGCAGCACTTCAGCGTTCGCCCTTTCAGCTTGTCCATTGCTTCTAGGGTGAGCCATAGAGGCGAATGAGATCTTGCTTCCGAGGGTGCAAACATATTGCATGAAGGCGTGGCTCGTGAACTGGGTACTGTTGTCGGTGATGATCCTTACTGAAACTCCAAAACGGCACACCAGTTCTTTCAAGAATTTGATAGCTGCTTGAGCAGTCAACTTTCTCACGGGAGTCACTTCCAGCCACTTTGTAAACTTTTCGATGGCAACGAACAGGAATTCAAAGCCACGGATTGCTCGGGGGAAGGAGCCGAGGATATCGAGCCCCCAGACCAAAAATTGCCATGACAAAGGGATTGTCTGTAGAGCTTGGGCAGGCAGGTGGATATTCTTGGAATGGAATTGGTAGGCTTCACATTTCGTGACCAGCTCGACCGCATCTTGGAGGGTTGTGGGCCAATAGAATCCTTGACAGAATGCTTTCCCAACTAATGCCCTTGATCCAATGTGGGAGTCGCACATGCCTCTATGTATCTCAGCCAGTAGTTCCTTTCCTTCTTCCCGACAGATGCACTTCAATTTCACACTGTTGGGCCTCCTTCTGTACAGAGTGTCATTGACAAACCGCTACTCTTTCAGCCTCATCTTGGTCATTGGGGAGTTCTCCAGTTTGGAGAAAGTGGACTATGTGCCTTGCCCAAGTTGGAGCCTGAGGCTCGGCAACAAAGAATAGCGGCACCTCCTCAACTGCGGGGGCGCACTCCTCATCTGTGGGGACCGCGGTCCCGGTAGGAGGGTGCGGGCCGGCAATCTGTGAGTTTCCAGCATGGTCCCTGCCAGGAGCGTGAGGCTCTACCGAGAGAGGCTTACCGGAGTCCATCTTTCTCCTCTTCTGGGCCATCGTTGCTGGGGATACAGAGGGCTGAGTAAGATGGAGAACAAAAGTTCCTGGTTCCACAGGAAGCTTTTGCGTAGCACACTTTGATAGATCATCAGCTATGCTGTTTTCCTCACGGGGTATGTGCTCTGTTTGCAATCCATCAAAGTGCTCCTCCAATCTTCTCACTTCCTTGATGTATGCCTCCATCAATGGACTTTGATAATCTTTGTTGACTTGTCTCATCACAAGCTGTGAATCTCCTTGAATAATCAGCTTCTTAATTCCCAATTCTGCAGCTATTCTGAACCGGGCAAGGAGCCCTTCATACTCTGTTGTATTGTTGGTAGCCTCTTCTCGGGCAAAATGCATTTGGACGACGTACTTCAAGTGCTCCCTGAGGGTGCGACAAGAAGCACGCTAGCCCCTGCACCTTGCAGGGAAAAGGCACCATCAAAATACATAATCCATTCTTGGGGTGCCTCCATGTCGGGGGTAATTGTCTCTATCACTTCCTCATCAGGGGTTGGCGTCCATTCTGCAATAAACTATGCCAACGCCCTACTCTGGATTGTTGATGTGCTCTCAAACTTCAGACCGTAACTGGACAGCTCTAAAGCCCATTCCACTATTCTGCTAGTAGCCTCAGGGTTCCGGAGTATCCTTTCCAACGGCATGCATATGACAACCATAATCTCATGGGCTTGGAAGTAGTGGCGCAGCTTCCTTGAGGCCATGATGAGGCCAAAGATCAAATTTTGCATGCCAGAGTACCTTGATCGAGCCCCCTGTAATAGGGAGCTGACGAAGTGCACTGGGCGCTGCACCACTTTCTTCCTTGTTGTGTCCTTGGGGTTGTCAATGCTCCCGTGCTCATTTTTGTCTTGATCTCCACTTGACTCTACGGGGCCCTACCTTTTCTCTGTTGCGTCCACTTCCCGCTGCACCACCAAGGCCACACTAACCACTTGGTTGGTTGCTGCCAAGTACAGCAACAACGACGCCTGTGGTTTGGGGCGACCAGGGTAGGCACAGAAGATAAATATATCTTTAACTCTTGCAGGGCAGCATCTGCTTTCGGGGTCCACTTCATGGGCCATGCCTTCTTCAAGATTTTGAAGAACGGCAGGGCGTGTTCGGCAGACATGGAAATGAATCTTCTTAGCGCGGCAACGCATCCCGTCAGGCGCCTCACATCTTTAATTGTCCTTGGCACTTGGATCTGCTCAATGGCCTTGATCTTGTTAGGATTAGCTTCGATCCCCCTGTGGGACACAAAGAACCCAAGCAGCTTGCCGAAGGGAATGCCAAACACGCACTTCTCTTGGTTGAGCTTCAAGTTGATCTTCCACAGATTTGCAAATCTCTCCTCAAATCCTGGATAAGAGTTGCTCTGTCCTTGGTTTTGACCACAATGTCATCCATATAAGCTTCAATGTTTCTATGTAGCTGAGGTTCAAAACCAATCTAGACTGCCCTTGCAAAAGTAGACCCGACACTCTTTAGTCTGAATGGCATGCGGATAAAGCAGTACATACCACACGGGGTGAAGAACGAGGTCTTCTCTTCGTCTTCCTTGGACATGAAGATCTGGTGATATCTAGAATATGCATCCAGGAAGGAAATCAAATTGCAACCCGAAGTGAACTCCACAATCTGATCGATGTGCGGCAAGGGAAACGGGTCCTTCAGGCAAGTTTTATTGAGATCTGTGAAATCTATGCAAAGCCTCCACTTCCCGTTAGCCTTCTGGACTACCACTGGGTTTGCTAGCCAAGTGGGATGTAGCACTCCTCTGACCATACCAGCTGCCTCAAGCTTCCTGATCTCTTCTGCAATAAACTGTTGCCTCTCCAAGGCCTGCTTTCGGACTTCCTGTTTAACAGGTTTGGCATGTGGGAAGGCAGCAAGGTGGTGCTCGATTACCTCCCTGGGAACACTGAGGATATCAGATGGTTGCCATGCAAACACATTGATATTTGCCCGCATGAAGGCAACGAGCATGCTTTCCAATTTGTCATCAAGGGTGGCGTTGATGGTAAAGATACCATCAACGCCAGCCAGCCCTGCCGGGACCTTCTTCACTTGTGGAGAAGAAACATTGGTCCTTTTGCTGTTGGAACTCTCCGGCAAATCATCAATAGGCACAACGCCCTCCGCAAAGGCGCACTTCCCGGATTCCTTGCCGGTGTGCCTTCTATCCTTCTTCTTTCATCTGCTTTCCTTGACGGGAACCGCTGCTGCCGTTGCCTCTGCCGCGACCGTGTCCCAGTATGTCTTATCTATGCAAATGATTGCGTCCTTCTCATTCAATGGGATAGACATGATTCCGAGCGGCCCAGGCATCTTCAGGGTGTCGTATGCATAGTGGGATGCTGCCATGAACTTGGCCAGGGCCGATCGCCCAAGAATCCCGTTGTGCAACAAGGGGAGGTCGACCACATCAAACATAATCTTTTCTTTCTGATAGTTCAATTCACCTCCAAACGTCACGGGCAACGTGATCTTTCCCTTAGGATGACTCATGTCGGGATTAACTCCTTGAAACATGTCGGTGACCTCTAACTCTTCTTCTAGTATCTGAAGTTTGCTGATAACCTTTGGGGAAATCAAATTCAACTCGGCCCCGCCATCCACCAATATCTTAGTGACCTTGAGGTTGCGAATTGTTGGTGAGACCAACAATGGCAAGTATCCTACCAAAGTGGTACGGTCAGGATGGTCCTCTTTGTGAAAGATGATGGGCATGCTTAACCATTTGAGCGGTCTTCGGGCCTCTGGTGTTGGTTCCATGGCATTGACCTCACGCGCCCACCGTTTGAGTTGGCTATGAGAGGAGTGCAAGGATGCACCCCCGTCAATGCACAGGGCATCAGTGGCCTTCTGAAACCCTTGCTCGCTGGTTTCCTCTTCATCCTCTCCATCACTCTCATCATCACAGGCTTCCTTCACCTGACCGCTGGCGGTGTTTCCTTTTCTCCGAAGGGTTTGCCGGGGAGATTTGCTTCACCACCTCGGCTCTTGCCACCAGTGGCATTCCGACTTTTGTCCTTGTCATGCTTGTCATATTCAGCCCTCTGTCTCTTGACAAACTGCTCAACCTGATAGCACTCTTGAAGGTCATGGCCCTTTGTCCGATGGATCTTGCAGTATGGCCCATCGCCCTTCCCGGCCTTTTCGGCAGCCGCAGCTTCCCGGCAATCAGCGCACACGGCAGCCTCCTTGCCGGGGACCTCAGCCTTGGCGGTCTTGCCGGTACTAGGGGTGCCCGATCCTTCAACAGTCATTACCGCCTTTTCTTTGTGCCTCTTATGGTGCTTCTTGCTCTTCTTCTGACTGGTGGACTCATCATCATCTTCTGAATCAATATTGATGCAGTCCTCATCTCCAGGCAACATCCTCCCCTCGTCCATCCAAGCACACTTATCCACTAGGGTGTATAGCTCCTTCAAAGTCTTGGGAAACCGCACGCTCATCTTGGAGCGAATCTTGCGGTTGCACACATTGGACTGGAAAGCGGCTATCACAGCTGCCGGATGGATGTTTGGGATGTTCCGGTGAACTCTGCTCAACCTTTGCAAGTACTTCCGGAGCGTCTCTCCTTCTTTCTGCTGGAGAAGCTGCAAATCGCTGGGTCGGCCTGGCTCTTGATGGCTGCCAGTGAAGGCGCCAATGAACTCATAGCAATGGTCAGCCCAAGAAGAAATGGAGTTCTCTGGCAGATGCATCAACCAAGACCTCACATTGGATTTGAGAGCCAAAGGAAAGTAGTTGGCGAATACCATATCATCCCTCCCCCGGCAGCTTGGATGGCGATGGTGTAGATGCTTAGGAACTCTACCAGGTTGAGTCTCCCATCATACTTCTCAGGTATCTCCGGCTTGAACGTGCGGATGGATGGCCAACGGACTTACCGCAGCTCGCGAGTAAAGGCAGCGCACCCAACCTCGGAAGGTAGGCACCCGCCATTATCGAGTGTGGGCTCGTCAACGTTGGGACCGTTGCTCCCATTATCCTGGCGGGGGTCGTTGCAGCGTGGCTCATCGACAACGCGCGCGTCCTCCCTCCGCCAGACCTCCGGGGCTGGCCGTCGATCTGGGAGCGCTTGAGGGTCAGAAGAGGCCATCGAGACATCATCAAGTTCTTGGTGATGTTGAGCTCGTGTTGGTTGCCGTAGCGGGCACTGCACCATTGAGGTGGCCCCATCCATATGACCAGCAACACAAGCTGTCTTTGTCGCTTGGAGAGGTCGTGGCGGGCCATCTTGCTATGAACCCCCAGCTTCGGCGAAGCCGATCAGGCTCTAGATGGTGGCACACCACTCGTTCATCTGCTCAGCTGCTGGTGGTAACCTAAGCAGCAGCTGAGCCCGCGCCATGCCCTCTGTAGCCGTGCTCATCATGGGTGATGATGACGCGGATCACACCGTCGCTCTGCTCCTAATGGTGCCAGCGGCGACGGTGTTGCGCCCTCGCCGTTGTGGAGCAGCCACTTGGATGGCATGGAGGCGTAGCGAAGGCGCTTGAGGGCCAGCAGCTCCGTTGAGCTGGGCAGCTTGGTCGACTCGCCCAGGGGAAAGCGCACGCGCAGCGGTCGCTCCTGTGATAGGGGTGGCCGGAGGGCAGTGGTTCGCCCCAGACTGAGCGCCATCACTGCGGCTGTGCCCGTCGGCAACAATAGCATGGTCGTCGGGGTGTTGTTGGTATTGCTCTCCTTTGGTGTTCCCCGCCTTTGCTTCGGCCGTGGGGGAAGTGGTGATGCCGCCGCCCACTCTGACCACACCCCCAGTGGCATCCACCTCCTCGCGTGCCTCCGCACCTTCCATGGCGTTGGCATCTGCGGATGGTGGAGCCTTCAAGGTGGATGGTGGATGGTGGAGCCGAAACACCAGACTTCTTGGGTGCCATGGCTGACGGCACCGTCGAAGATGAAGATGGTGATGAAGATGACGCGCTACACATGCTTTCAGGTTCATGCAAGCGCCCCCCCCCCTACCTGGCGCGCCAAAGATGTCATGGGAAACCACAACCACCTATGGGACCAGACGGGCCCTTGCTGGTTCGGCAGGGGGGAAGTTGCATTGCACAAAGAGCAGAGGAGCGTGGGGGCAGAGCGGCAAGCAACATACGAGCAATTTTATCCAGGTTTGGGCCGTCGTGAGGCGTAAAACCCTACTCCTGCTTTGGTGGATTGATGGTGGGAGAGTGGTGGTGGAACGTAGTACACTTGCCCGGCAGGGGCGGCAGTGGCCTACGCTACGTACGGGTGTCTAGCCTCGCGAGGTCCTGATCAACATTCCAGCCCTCTAAACCCTTATACCATTGCCATGGGCCTCCTTTTATAGGTTAAGGGGTCACCAAAGTGGCAAATCAGTCATTAGACATTGATAAGATAGCAAATAGTGTTATAATACCTAACTCTGTAGGCTGAC
This sequence comes from Triticum aestivum, assembly GCF_018294505.1. NCBI lineage: Eukaryota > Viridiplantae > Streptophyta > Magnoliopsida > Poales > Poaceae > Triticum > Triticum aestivum. The sequence goes on along the minus strand of NC_057795.1, from coordinate 266,180,694 downwards.
AGGGCGCATTAAATGCGTTGCTCAACATCGCATCGTTGCCTGCCCGACAAGGCTTGTCAGGCTTACTCTGCCAACTCCATGCTTGCTCGTCCGACATGTCATAGGACGGGTGTCGTCCATAGGTTTTTTGGTAGGAAGGGGCTGCCATGTGGAGAACGGCTGCCACTTAATCACTTTGCGGCTTGACACCGCACTGATCCACGACGTGGGTCGGGGGGGGGGTGATGACGTGTTCCTTGCCCCTGTGAGTCCTAGCAGGCCTTGCCGGGATGCTTTGGGTGCTTCCTTCCGGGGGTGGCCCTGCCCTTGTCAATTCCTTTTGCCCGGCAAGGGAGGTTCTTCTCCTGGTGGTACCTGGCTTCTCTGGCTTGATCTTGGTCTCCTCGTTCTCCATGGTGGTCCTTTGAAGATCTTGATCTCTTGCACTCTGGCTCTGTCTGAGTCTATGATATTGTTCCCGTGCCTATGCAATGTCAAGCAACATACCCAGGGTCTGTTGCACCAATAGTAGTACATAATAAAAGCATCAAACAAACATATATCTATGTCATATGGTCACTGCATTGTCTTGCCAATTCAAAATAGAGACATGGTTCAAATCATATCATTTCAAGACAAAGAAGCACTGAAAGAATACAAAGCGTGGGAAACTACACGGCAAAAGAAGATTTCAGATGGTGTCGGATATCGAGTTCCGGCAAAACCCTTAAGGTTCGAACACTAGGGTGCGCTCGAAAATCTCCTCCTACCGAATCTCGTTCTCAGCCTCGCCGCGATCTCTAAGAAAGATAGATGAACAACACAAGAGACACAAGATTTATACAGGTTTGGGCCACCATTGTGGTGTAATACCCTACTCCTGTGTGTTGTGGTGAATTGCCTCTTGGGCTGATGATGAACAGTACAGAGGAAGAACAGCCTCGCGAGGAGAGGTGTTTTTGTGTTTGGTGGTGTGTTTGAGGAGGGATTGATCCGCCCTCTCTATGGTGGTGGCTAGCCCTATTTATAGAGGCCCTGGTCCTCTTCCCAAATATTGAGCGGGAAGGGATCCAACAACGGCCATTTTGAAAGTGGACAGCTAGTACAAGCTATCCTGACAAAACATGGTCTTCGCCTACCAAAGGTGCTGGTGGTCACGCCGTCTTGGGCTCCACGGTGACCTCCGTCCTACCGTCCTGCTGGTCTTGGTCTCGTTGCACTGATAAGGAAACCTTTGCCTGATGCCTCGGTACTCCACGCCTGCACTCGCCCCCTTTGCACCAAAGAGGAAACGAGGACACTGCACGGGCTCGCGCCCGCCTGGTCTTGATCGTCATGGCTAGTGTCATGGGCACCTCGCGAGGTACCCCTTGCCTTGATCTCTCCGCCTCCTCGCGAGCCTGCCTGGCGAGGCCACTCCTGCAGAGGTATTGCGTCATCCGCCCCGTGAGGCTTGGCCCCGCGAGGGTCTTGAGTGTTTGGTTGGCGAAGACGGGCCATACTGGGCCACTGGTGGAGCCACCCTACAGGCCATAGGCAGGCAAGTTTGGGTCCCCCGTTCCCAGAACACTGACGGTAGCCCCCGGGCCCAAGGCGCGCTCGGACTTGGCTTAGCAGCGAAGCCAAAGGGGCAAGTGCGGAGCGCTGCGGGCCCCCACAGCCTACTGCCTCGGTCGACGCATGGCGATTGATTGGACGTGGGCGTCTCCGCTTCCCCATGCTGCCTCGGCAACTACCCAATTTGACGAGTCCCTACTGCATGCATGAAGAGTCGTCATTACCTGCGATCGTGGAGGTCGGCGGTTGGCCTCCCTTGGGCTATAGATGAGGAGGGGCGATAGCCCCCATTGCCCATCTCTTCTTGTTCCGCCTTCTCGCTTCTTCTTCCTCGCTCCTGTTGCTTGCTGCGCCCCCCATGGCGCCCATGAAGAGGTTTTCATCCGTGGAGAAGGGGAAGGCTCGCCAGGAAGGGCCTCTCTCTCCTCCACCCAAGCGCGGTCGCGGTCGTCCTCGCAAGCATCCCGCGACCCCTGCTGTGGCTTCCCGTGGTCGTGGCGGAGGCCCTTCGCGCGGTGGTGGCCGCCCATGTTGAGGCAGCCCAGTTGGTGGGGGAAGGCGTGTCATGGTTGTGCGGCCTCCCCGGTCATGCTTCCATTCGGTGGAGGTGCTTCCAGAGTTCGTTGTGTGGTCGGATAACCCAGCCGGCAACTGGCTTCAGCTCCCTCGGTCCTTCGTCGGTGAACTGTCGGCAGCTGCCCCCGGCGGGCTCTGGTTGCAAGCGGATGGCTGCTGCAGCAAGGCCTCCTGGGTCGCGATGGAGATCTTTGTCACCGGCAGCGTTGCCCTGGCACGGGGCTGGCAGACGTTTACCCGCGCGCGTGGCCTGGGCAGGCGGTGCACCCTCCACTTCAAGTATGACGGTGACGCGACCCTCTATGTGATGGTGTTCGGAGAAGATGGCCGCCATATTGGGTGCTGCCCTGAGGACAACAACGGCGACGAGGTACTCGGCATTGGCGACGGCCATGACGAAGGCGAAGGCGAACCTACTCCTGGTGGCGTCCGCAGCTCACCGAGCTTCAACGGCTCCTCCTCCGGCAACAGCTCCTCCAGCGGTGGCTACGATCAACCACCACGTCACTGTGCCCGCCTCGAGGGCAGTGGCGGGTTGTCCCGTCGCCACGCTCCTCTGAAGTGCAAGGCGGAGTCTGACTGAGCTCAGGAGGACGCCCCGGATCCCTCCTCGCGAGATGTTGCAAGGCAAGTGCCGCTTTTGTTTTGTTTCCCTTCTTTTCCTGCATCGAGAGAGAGAAGCATGGGGCCCCGTGGGGGCGTGCAACAGACTATGATTCCCTAGTTGTCGTACTGCACTTATTGTTCCTGTGATGTGTTATGGTGTCGCTGTTATGCGTCTGCGCATAGGAACAACTTAGCTTTGGGACGTTTGAAGTAGTTTCTGCCTCGCGAGGTGTCAGCTTCAGGCCTCGCCGGGTGCCTTAAGAGCTGCAAAAAATTCGTTGGGAGGATCATTTCTGACCCTTGGTCGCGAGGGTTGCCGGCCATGGCCCGATGCTTCATGTTGCGATGCCCGAGGGGCACGTACTGGGAGGGGTGCTCCCGCTGTGAACTCGAACGAGAGAGCCTCGCAAAAATAGGGAGAGGAAAGGCTCACGAGGGCACACGCGCAGCCCCCTCGTGAGGTTTGTGAGAGAGAGAACGAGTCAGACAAAAGAGCTGAAAACAGATAAAAGGGGCAGAAGACGACGGGCATAACCGGCAAATAACATCAGAAGCAACTTCACTCAAGGTTCAAACAAAGAAAAGCGAGCCAACTACAGAAACCAAATGAAAAGCCGCGTCCGGCACCTAGTCTAGTCTTGGACGTCTTCTCACCAGCACGGAGCTAAGTGCTACCACTGGGCGTGGGCGGGAGCCCCCGAGGCCCAAGGGCGGCAATCCGGAGACTCCGGGGCATGTACAGCTCCAACTCATTATTACGTGAGAGTGTCACAGGCGGCGAGCTTCATAGGCACTAGGCCTTCTTCACAGGCACCGGGCCTTTCTTCGGGCGGCGAGCTTCATAGGCACCGGGCCTTCTTTATAGGCACTGGGCCATTCTTCAGGCGGCGAGCTTCACAGGCATCGGGCCCTCTTCACAGGCACTGGGCCTTTCTTTAGGGGTAGAACTTCCGGAGGTGCTGAATGTTCCAGGCGTTCGGGATTGGCACCCCCTCCTGAGTCACCAGGCACGCGGCACCAAGCCTGGAGACGTGGACGACCTTGAACGGGCCCTCCCACATGGGTGAAAGCTTATGGAGCCCTTCCCTGGAGAGCACCTGCCTGAGTACGAGGTCACCTACCTCGAGGGTCCTAGGGCGGATGTTGCAATAGTGATACCGCCGCAGGCCTGCTGGTATCTGGCCGCCCGTAGCGTAGCTTCACAGTGGCGTTCCTCCCCCAGCACGAGGTCCATCCCCCGCATGGCGTCCTGCTGTGCCTCGTCAAAGGCCAGGACCCACGCGGAGCGACGCTTGACCTCGTGAGGAAGAACCGCTTCTGCTCCATAGACGAGGAAGAATGGGGTCTCGCCAGTTGGCTTGGTGGCGGTAGTGCGGATGGACCACAGCATGGATTGGAGCTCGTCGTACCAGCCCCTGCTGCAGGCCTCCAGCTTCTTCTTGAAGGTCCTGGTCTTGAGGCCCCTTAGGACCTCCGAGTTGGCATATTTGGCCTGGCCGTTGCTTCGAGGGTGCGCCACCGAAGCATAGCAGATCTGCGTTCCAAGGTTAGCACAATATGTTTTGAAGAGATTGCTAGTGAACTACGAACCGTTGTCGGTGATGATGCGGTTAGGCATCCCAAACCGGCTCACGAGGCCCTTGATGAACTTGACCACAGACCCGGCTGGGATGGTGTGGACAGCTTCCACCTCTGCCCACTTGGTGAACTTGTCGATGGCGACATAGAGGTAGCGGTAGCCCCCAGGAGCTCGAGGGAACGGACCCAAGAGATCCAGCCCCCAGAGCGCGAACGTCCACGAGAGCGGGATGGTCTACAGGCCCTGAGCTGGCTGATGAATCTGCTTGGCGTGGAATTGGCAGGCTTTGCAGGACTTCACCAGCTCGATCGCGTCATTGAGTGCCGTAGGCCAGTAGAACCCACTGTGAAACGCATTGCCGACGAGGGTCCGTGAGACGAGTGGTGTCCGCAATCTCCACCGTGTATGTAGGCCAGCAGCTCCTTTCCCTGTTCCCTGGAGATGCAACGTAGGGAAACGTCATTTGGTCGCTTCTAGTATAACTCACCGTCTTGGATGCAGAAGGTCGTGGCCTGTCGGGCCACGCATTTCGCGTCCTCCTCCTCTCGCAGCGTCCCTTGCATCAGGTAGTCCTTGAATTCCGTTGTCCAGCATCCCTCCTGAGGCTCCATCGCCAAGAGTAGGCGTGCTGCCGAGGTCGGGCCACAGGCCGGGGCTCCTGTGGCAGGTGGCTGAGGGAATTCTTCCCGAGGCTGTGCTGTGCTTGAAAGTGACGGTGCTGCCGATGGCTTGAAGAGCCGTTCCTCGAAAACGCCAGGCTCCTGAGGTAGCCGCCTGGACACCCTTCTGGCGATGTCATCAGCATCTTGGTTGGTGCGGTGGGGCACATGCTGCAACTCCAGCCCCCAAAACTGCTTTTCCATCTTGCGCACTTCCGCAAGATACGCTTCCATGTGCTCGTCCTTTGGATCGTACACCTTGTTGGAGAAGTTGACGAGGTGTTGCGAATCACCCTTGATGACGAGGCACTTCATTCCCAGTGCTGCTACAGCTTTTAAGCCTGCTATGAGACCCTCATACTCTGCTACGTTGTTGGAAACCTTCTCGCCCTGCTAGAAACAGAGTTGCATGGCATAATAAAGCTTGTCATGGGTGGGGGATATAAGCACTGTACCAGCCCCCGCACCCTATCGCGAGAACGCTCCATCAAAGTATGTGACCCAGCCATCTGGTGCCTCACTTCCTAGGGAGAGAGACCGATCCTCGCCTGCCTCGAGCCCTGGCGCCTCTGTCCATTCTGCCACAAAATCTGCAAGTGCGGCTCCCTTGACGACCCTGGTTGTGCTGAACTCCAACTGAAACACTTGCAGCTCGATGTTCCATTCAACGACCCTTCCAGCGGAGTTGGGGCTCCTAAGTACTCTTTCCAATGGGTAGGCCGAAACGACCTTGATGGTGTGACCTTGAAAGTAGTGCCACAGCTTGCGCGAGGCCACCAATAGCGCGAGCAAAAGCTTCTGAGGCATGGGGTATTGTGCCCTGGCATCCCGCAACACCATGCTGACGAAGTACACAGGATGCTCGACGAGGGTGGGTGTGCTGACGAAGCCCGTGTCCTCCAGAAGTTGAGGCGCCTCCTGAAGCGATGGAGCCCCCAGTGCCCATTTTCTTGGGGCGGCCTCTTCAGCCCTGGGGGCGTCTTCCTGCTGAGGCTGGTCTCCAGCTGCCGAGGTCGTGGTCCTCGTGAGGCCTTCTTGGTCTTGTGTCGCCACGGCTGAGGCCGTGGCTGGTCGTGATGCAGCCTTAGGCTGGCATTCCTCCCGAACCGCCACTAGGGCTGTGCTGGCGGAGTAGGGAGTGGCGGCGAGGTAGAGCACTAGGGACTCGAGAGGGCGCGGTGCCACCATCACCGGAGGGGTGGTCAGATATTTCTTGAGGTCTTGAAATGCTTTGTCGGCCTCCTGTGTCCACTCGAATGGGCCTTTCTTCTTCATCATCTTCAAGAACGGCAAGGCACACTCCCCCAGCTTGGAGATGAAGCATCCAAATGCAGTCACGCGACCGGCGAGCTTCTGCATTTCTCTGAGGGTTTGCGGTGGACTCATGTCTTCGATTGCCTTGACCTTCTCCGGGTTGGCCTCGATCCCTCTGTGGGACACGAGGAAGCCCAGTAGCTTGCCGGAAGGGACGCCAAACACGCACTTCTCTGGGTTGAGTCACAGGTCCACCTGGCGGAGGCTCATGAAGGTCTCCTCCAGGTCCTGGATCAAGGTCGTCGCCTCCCGAGATTTCACCACAATGTCGTCAACATAAGCCTCGGCGTTTTTCCCGAGCTGCCAGCCCAAGGCAATGTGCATCAGCCGCTGGAAGGTCACGCCCGCGTTGCGTAATCCAAACGGTATGCAGGTGTAGCAGTACACTCCACATGTGTCGGCGTTCTGGGAACGGAGGTCCCCAGACTTGCCTGCATGCGGCCTGTGGCGTGGCTCAAGTGGGGGCCCAATGCAGCCGAGCTTCATCATCTCAAGCTCAAGACCCTCGCGAGGGGCCAAGCCTCGCGGGGCGGATGACAGGAAGTGTCCTCAGGAGCAGCCTCCTTAGGCAGGCTCAAGAGGAGGCGGAGAGATCAAGGCAGGACACCTCCCAAGGTGCCCGTGACGCAAGCCATGACGATCGAAGACCAGGCGGGCGCCAGGCGGGTGCCGGCCTGTGCAGTGTCCTTGTTTCCCTTTCGGTGCTAAGGGGGCAAGCACAGGCCAAGGCATCAAGCAAAGGTTACCGTTTCGGTGCAACAAGACCAAGACCAGCAGAATGGCGGGATGGAGGTCACCGTGGAGCCCAGGGCAGCGTCATCGTCAGAACCTTTGGCACCCGAAGACCAACTTTAGTCAGGATAAGTGTACCAGATGTTCCCCTTCAAAATGGCCAATTGTTGGTGCCCTTCCCGCTCATTATTTGGGAAGAGGCCCAGGGCCTCCGCCTATAAATAGGACTAGCCACCCACAGGGCAGAGGCATCTGGAGATCGACAAGAGAGAGAGAGAAGCGACTGAACTCACCCAAGCAGTTCATCGCACCAGCTCAAGAACAGCCCCTCACGAGGCTGTTCTCCCCTTGTACTGTTCACTATCAGCCCATGAGGAAATCCACCACACCACACACTGGAGTAGGGTATTACACCACAATGGTGGCCTGAACCGGTATAAATCTCATGTCCCTTGTGTGTTCATCTTTCTTGCTAGGTCTTTGTGAGACTTCGAGACGTGAGCTGGTAGGGGAGAGATCTCTGTGCGCACCCCAGTGTTCGAACCTCAAGGGTCTGCCGGAACCCGAAATCCGACATTTGGCGCGCCAGGTAGGGGTTGCGCCGGAATCCTTCTTCCGCTAGTCGTGTGTGATCTTCCGCCGTGACCATGGCTGACTCTCACCGAGCTCGCGCTGAGCGTCAGGCTGCTCTCGCCACCTGCGTCGCCCAGACGGCGCCTGTCGGCGGTCACCCTCATCGCACCCCGTCGCCCGCCGCCAATACTGCCACCAGCCCGGCGGGGAGCGAGCAGGAAGCCTTGCCCCTGCATCCACCGATGCGACATGATGGCCGCATCGCCACCCCGTCACCGACTCCGTCCGGTTCGTCGTCTAGCGCCCGTGGCGCCCCCATGGAAGCGCCGCCCGCTCCAACAACCGACACCGGTGCTGGGGCCATGGGGCTCCGAGCCTTGGCCCCCACCTTGCGGCGGGTGTAGTGGCCGCCCAAGTTCAAGCCCGAGATGTCACCACGCTACAACGGCGCGGTGGACCCGCTGGTTTTCCTACTGGCATATGAGGAGGCTGTCCTCAAGGCTGGGGGCGACGACAGGGTGATGGCCAACTGGTTTCCCATGGCCCTCACCGGCGTCCCGCGCATGTGGCTGCTCCACCTACCGACGGCTTCTGTGACCTCTTGGGAGGAGCTGCGCAGCCTCTTCCTCGCCTGCTATGCCGCGCCAGCACCCCCGGTCGTCGCAGCTCTCCTGGGCGGCTCGCAGGCGCCGCCCGCGAGTCGCCACGTCAAGCCATTCACCCGCCAGATCGGTGTTGCCTCCAAGCGCCAAGAGGCTCCCCCAGGTTGGGTGGCGCCCAAGGCCGATCTGACCTTTAACTCGGATGATCACCCCTCCAACCCCACCGGTTCGGGTGCGCTCTCGATGCTGTGCACCCCCACCATCTGCTAGGTGGCCGTCACTAGGACCCTCATCGACGGCGGGGCAGGCCTCAACATGCTCTCAACAGAGGCCTTTAGCCTCCTCCACGTGCCACTCAAGCGGCTTCAGCCCAGCAGGCCCTTCTCGGGTGTCGGGGCCAGTTCCACTGTCTCCTTAGGGCAGATCCTCCTCCCGGTGACCTTCGGCACCTACGATAACTTCCGCACAGAGCTGATCGACTTCGACATCGCCCCCATAGGCCTCCCCTACAATGGCATCCTTGGCTACCCGGCCTTGGCCCGGTTCATGGCAGCAACTCACCCGGCGTACAACCTCATGAAGATGCCCGGGAGCAGAGGCATCCTCACCATGTCAGGAGACACAAGAGATGCGCTGTAGGCACTCAAGCTTGCCTTCAGGACAGTCGCGGCGGCACAAACTGCCAGCTCCGACGCCCCTGAGCCCAAGGGGGCCACACCGGCCAAGAAGAAGTAGCTACTCACCCAAGACAAGGCAGAAACCAAGCAGGTACCGGTCGACGAGGACGGGTCCACTGATGCCACCTTCACCATAGGCGCCAACCTCAAACCCGAGCAGGAGGAGGCCTTGGTGAAGTTCCTGCGCGCGAACAAGAAGGTGTTCGCGTGGGAACCTGATCAGCTAGCAGGGGTCCCGAGGGGCGTGATTGAGCATCACCTCAACGTGTGCCCCAACATGCGCCCCGTGAAGCAGAAAGCAAGGCGGCAGTCCACTGAGAAGCAAGCTTTCATCATCCAAGAGACCCGCAAGCTAGAGGCGGCAGGGGTTATTCGCGAGGTCCGCTACCCAGATTGGTTGGCTAACCCGGTTGTCGTGTCGAAGAAGGGAGGAAAGGAACGCATGTGTGTCGACTTCACCAACCTCAACAAGGCCTGCCCGCAGGATCCATTCCCGCTTCCTCGCATCAACCAGATCGTCGAATCCACCGTTGAGTGTGACCTGTTATGCTTCCTAGATGCCTTCTCGGGCTATCACCAGATCAAGATGGCGGTGGAAGACGTGGAAAAAACGGCTTTCCTGACCCCGTGTGGAGTGTACTGCTATACATGCATGATGTTTGGGCTGCGCAACACAGATGCGACCTTTCAGCGGCTGATGCACATCGCCTTGGGTCGGCAGCTCGGGAGGAATGATGAGGCTTACGTCGATCACATGATGGTGAAGTCTCGGGAGGCAAAAACCCTGATACAGAACTTAGAGGAAACCTTCGCGAGCCTCAATGAGGTGGACTTGTGGCTCAACCTGGAGAAGTGTGTGTTTGGAGTCCCCTCGGGCAAGTTCCTGGGCTTCCTCGTATCCCACAGGGGCATCGAGGCCAACTCGGAGAAGGTCAAAGCAGTCGAGGACATGAGCCCGCCGAAGACCCTCAAAGAGATGTAGAAGCTTACCAGGTGTGTGACCGCACTAGGACGCTTCATCTCCAAGCTGGGGGAACGAGCACTGCCTTTCTTCAAGCTGATGAAGAAGAAGGGCCCCTTTGAATGGACTGAAGAGGCCAAGAAGGCGTTCCAGGATCTCAAGAGGTACTTAACCAGCCCTCCGGTGATGGTAGCTCCGCGTCCTCGAGAGCCCCTGGTGCTACCTTGCAGCCACCCCCTACTCCGCCAGCGCAGCCCTGGTGGCGGTTAGGGAGGAGCACCGGACCAAGGCCGCAGCAACCGTCCGGGTCGAAGCAAAGCAGAACCAAGAGGGCCTCACGGAGACCGCGACCGCAGCCGAAAAGGATCAGCCGCAGTAGGGGAGCGCCCCCGGAACAAAAGAGGCCCCTCTAAGCGACCAATCGCTGGGGGCTCCATTGTCTGAGGAGGCACCCCGACCTCTAGAGGACGCAAGCAGCGCAAGCACTCTCAACCTCGTCGAGCACTCCGTGTACTTCGTCAGCACGATTCTATGAGATGCAAGGGCGCGGTACCCCATGCCACAAAACCTCCTCCTCGCGCTATTGGTGACCTCACGCAAGCTGCGGCACTACTTCCAAGGCCATCCCATCAAGGTAGTCTCAGCATACCCCTTGGAAAGGGTACTCAGGAGACCCAACTCAGCTGGAAGAGTCGTTGAGTGGAACATCAAGCTGGAAGCATTTCAGCTAGAATTTAGCACGACCAGAGTCATCAAGGGGGCTGCGCTTGCGGACTTCGTGGCGGAATGGGCAGAGGCGCCAGGCGTCGAGGCTGGCGAGGATCGGTCACTTTCCCCGGGAAGCGAGGCACCGGACGGCTGGGTCATGTACTTCTGTCGGATTTCGGGTTCCGGCAGACCCTCAAGGTTCGAACTCTGGGGTGCGCGCAGAGATCACACCTCCTGCCTACCCACGTCTCATCGCCTTGCAAGGATCTAAACTACACGAAGAACAACACAAGGGACACGAGGTTTATACTAGTTCGGGCCACCATTGTGGTGTAATACCCTACTCTAGTTTCTAGAGTGGTGGATTGCCTCAGAGGGCTGATGATGAATAATAAAAGGGAGGAACAGCCTCGCGAGGGGCTGTTCTTGGCCGGTGCGATGAACTGCTTGGGTGAGTTCAGTCGCCTCTCTCTCTCTTGTCTACCTGAAATCTAGATCTCTAGTTGCCCAAAATCTCCTCTCTCTACTCTGTGGTGGCTAGCTCTATTTATAGAGGGAGGCCCTGGGCCTCTTCCCAAATATTCAGCGGGAAGGGCGCCAACAATTGGCCATTTTGAAGGGGAACATCTAGTACACTCATCCTGGCTAAAGTCGGTCCTTGCCTGCCAAAGACTCTGACGGTGACGCCCGCTTGGGCTCCACGATGACCTCCATCTTGCCGTTCTGCTGGTCTTGGTCTTGTTGCACCGAAATGGTTGCCTTTGCTTGATACTCTTGCCTGCACTTGCCCCCTTTGCACCAAAAAGGAAACAAGGACTCTGCGCAGGCCGGCGCCCGCCTGGTGCCCGCCTGGCCTCGGTCGTCATGGCTTGCGTCACGGGCACCTCGTGAGGTACCCCGCCTTGATCTCTCTGCCTCCTCGCAAGCCAGCCTGACGAGGCTGTGCCCGAGGAAGCATCCTGTCATCCGCCCCGCGAGGCTTGGCCCATCGCAAGGGTCTTGAACATGTGTTGATGAAGATGGGCCGTACTGGGCCACTCCCTGAGCCACGCCGCAGGCTGCAGGCAGGCAAGTCTGGGTACCCCCGTTCCCACAACGCCGACAGTAGCCCCCGGGCCCAAGCCGCGCCTGGACTTGGCTTAGCAGAGAAGCAAAGGGGCAAGTGCGAAGTGCCACGGGCCCCAACAGCCTGCGGCCTTGGGCGCCGCATGGCGGTTGATTGGACGCGGGCGTCCCTATTTCCCCATGCCTCCTTATTTTGTGCCCAGCTAGGCGGACCCGCGATTGCACATAGTCATCCCTCTTCTCACCGCTCGTGTGTCCCCTGCTCTTCCTCTCCTTGAGCTCCAACCTCTGCTTCCAATCCAATCTAGAACCTCCCCCTTCATGTCGCCATGGCGCCAACAAAGAAGGAGCAAGGGAAGAATTCTGTGCCCTCGCCCCGCTCGCCGTCGTCGACGGCTCCCGCTGTCGACCAGTCGATCATACTCAACCTGGAAGCCTTGGACAAGGTCAGTTCTGCCCTCGCCACCATCTTCAACGAGTGCGGGAGGATGACGGTCTGGCTCACGTCTCACTTCTCCATTGACAAAATAGTCACCGAGGTCCGGTACTTCGCCGACGCCCTGTGGGCGGGACTGGTTCCCCCCTTTTCCGATTTCTTCAACGCCGTACTTTCCCATTACCAGATCCACATGATGCATTTGGGTCCCGAATCCATACCTCTTCTTGCTATTTTCGCTTTTGTTTGCGGGGCAATGGTGGGCATTCCTCCTTCAGTCGCCTTGCTGCGCCACTTCTTCTCTTTGCGCCTCAGCGACCCCACCCAATGCTCGGGGTGCGTGAGCTTCCTCGCCGCTCCAGAAACGGCAGCCTCAGGAATTGATTTCAGCCTTCCTCCGCCTACGACTGAGTTCCGAGAGCGGTGGCTGTACGTGGATGTCGGAGTGCCCAGTACCCTGCTCTCGGAGCCAACCTTGCCCGTTGTCCCCAATTCGGGCTGGGGCCATGAGACGCTCACGAGCCCCCGGCTCGTCTTCGTTTGGAGTCGCTTTGTGAACTTGACGGCGCTCGGTGTGACGGCACCCAAGGTGGTGAAGGAGTTCCTCCAGAGCCGCATTGCCCCTCTCCAGCGTCATTCCCGCCGGATGTGGAGCTTCGGGGGGCGTGAAGACCGCATGAGGCTCCAGAAGGAAGAGCTGGCGCCTGAAGTGCTGAGGAAGGTTCTCATGATTCTGACTGGGGATCCTTCCCCTGGCAGCCTCCGGCAAGGGGGTGCCTTGCTGTACCTTTGCTCAAGCAGGGCTGATTTTGTGAAGAAGATGCCCAGCTTCGACGAATGGGGGCTGCGCCCAGCAGGCCTCATGGGACCTCGTGAGAACCTAGTTGCGGTGGTTGCCTTCCCTGTTGCCCGCGGCGGTCCTTCCTCGAGTGGTGGAACCGGGAGGCAAGGGCCGCCGGGGGCTGAGGGGGCTGCCGTCGGGATGATGATGCCACGCGGAACTCCTGAGGTGGCAGCTTCTGAGGTCTGCCCTGCAGCGGCCGAAGGTGTTGAGCCGCGGCCCGCGGCTTCCGTGGCAGAGGCTCCCGAGGCCCCGACCACCCTTCACGGGGTGGCGTCTAGCGGCGTGCGCCAGGGCAATGCCCCCGACGCCGGTCACCTTGGCGCTTCTTCCTCGTCGCAGGCTGACCCTTGCGCAGAGCTCCTAGACCGCTTCCGCGTGGACTTCGAGGCTCTCCGAAAGAGAAAGGAGGCCTTGGGTGATGATTACCCTTGCCGCCTATTGAAGCACACGAAGTACTTCTCCATTGATGAGTAAGCCTCCTCCTTTCTTAGTCCCTTACTTTCACGTTGCTTCGGCTGACCATTGCCCTGCAGGTCCCTTCCTGCCGAGTTCGTGGAGACGACAGAGGAGCCATCCCCCCAAGCCTCGTCCTCTCCATCGTCCCCAAGCCCCCCAAGCTCGAGCACTACCCTTGTGGTGAGGCCGGTTGGGGAGATGAGCCATCCTGTGATGCATCCTGATTCTGTGCACCTCGCGACCCTCCTTCGCGAGCCCTCCTAGGGCACAGCCAGCCTGCCCCGGGCTCTTCGCTTGGCTGTGAACAGCGACTGGCTGAGGTCGGTCTCGCATTCTTCCTTGGAGGACGAACCGGCTCTGGGCCAGGCTTCTGGCGGGGCGTGCCTGGCCATCACGAGGGCGCCAGCCCCCATCCACCTGCCCAGAGGGGGAGTGCTGGTCCGTGGCCCTCCGCGCGCGCCTGGGGCGGAGGACGACGTGGAAGACGTGCTCGAACGCGCTCGGGAGCGCCATGCCCTTCGCCAAGGGTTTCTCCAGAGGGCGGCTGACGCAGTGAGCCAGCTCAATGTAGAGCTTGCCGGTGAGTACGCGCGCCTTGAGGCCGAGGGCATGCGCCTAGCTGAGGAGAGGCGCAAGCTGAAGGTGGCCGTTGCCCTTGCGCACCACCAGTGTGACCTCGACAATGAGAAGGCCCAGGCGTCGCTGGCGGCTTCTCGGGAGGCCTGCTCCCAGGCCGTCGAGGAGGCCATGAAGGCTGACCAGCGGCGCAGGGCTGCGGAGGAGCGGGCGTGGGAGCTCTGGGCCTGGAGTAGCTCCCTGGAGGAGCAGGTGGAGTTGCATGAGGCGGCCCTTGCATCGATGAAGGGGGCCTCGGTTGACCAGGTGGAGCTCTAGAGACGTGAGGAGGCACTGACGCTAGAGGCCACCGAGTGCACCCTGGACCTCGAGCGGTTGGAGACGAGAGAGTGCCTGGTGGCGCACGCGGAGGATGACGTTGCCGCGCGGGAAGCCCGAGCCCTAGAAGAGGTTGATCGCCGGGTGGCGGCGGCCCGCTCGAACCTCGAGCATGAGTACAAGGAAAGGCTGGAGTTGATCAGGGTCGAAGCAGAGGGAAGGACCGCTGCCCTGAAGGCCAAGCTGGATGAAGTGACGCGGCGTGCGGACGCTGTCGGGGCCACCCTTGGTGCGGCACTGGTGGAGCTGGCTTCCTCCCCCGCTGAGGTGCTTCTTCTCCGTCAAAGGGTTGATGCGGCTGAGGCCATCGCATGGCGGAGCGAGGACGAGATACGCCAGCGGCACACCTTGGAGCACATGCATGGCCCTATGCTCCGCACGCTCCGGGAAAGAGCTAACACGGCCTTGGGCAACATCTGCGAGGCAGCCGTTGGGGAGCCTCATGAGGTCAACTATGCTGGCAACCTTCATTTCTTCACTGATCTGGTGATGCAGCTAGAGACCCGGTCGGGCAGAGCCGACAGGTTGGTGGAGGAGAGGAGTCGTGCCCTACTTGGGTGTGCTTTTTTTCGCGTCTTCAGTCATCTTCAGAACATGGACCCCCACTTTGACTTCGATGCCGCCATCGCACCGGTACCCCTGGCCATCCGAGGCGATCTGGCGCATTGGGTGGAAGACAACGTGGATGCCCTTGTTAGGGCCTTCACCGCCAATGACGATGGTGTGGTCGTGGTTGCTGATGAGGGCGGCGTGGTGAATGGCCCAGGTGCTAATGACGGTGACGTAGAAGGTGATGGCGAGGCCAGCGATGCTAGTGACGACTCCGGAGGTGCCCCTGAGGATGAGTTGGGGGATTTATCCGATTGACCGCGCGCTATTCCTGCTTTTTACCCTGCGCAGAGAGAGTTCGGGCTTGGCCCTCAAGGTTGCAAGAGCATTTTGGGAGGGGGAGCCCCTCGTGTAAAAACTTCCAGTTAGCGTATTTGTAGACATGATATCGCCCACATGCCTATGCCGATTGACTGGTCTTGTGACGAGTCAATTGGCTTGTTTACCTTTGACCCGCGTGGGCCCTGAGCGAGCCTGCGGGGGGCCGTGGTGTCCTGAGTGCCTCCTGAACGAGCCCATTGAACCTGTAATGAGAACCTCCTGAGTGGGCATGGCGATGGCAGTCCGAGCTGCGCGCATGCTGGGCCTAGCCCGGCTCGCGAGGGGCTCACGAGTGGAGGTAGCTGAAGTTGGATGGACGCAAAGCGGTAGCCAGAACACGAGAGATTGCTCGAACGAGACTAAACACCCCTTCCCTGAACACACGCAAGTCTCAAGCTCAAATCCAACTTAAATCCAAACAGGGGAAAGACGACAACCAAGGGAAAGGCAAAAGAAAGCAGAAAGGCCGCGTCCGGTACCTAGTCTAGTCTTCGACGTCTTCTCACCAACGCGGAGCTAAGTGTTACCACTGGGCGTGGGCGGGAGCCCCCGAGGCCCGAGGGCGGCTCTCCGCAAACTCGGGGGCATGTACAGCCCCACTCATTATTACGTGAGAGTGTCACGAGGCGGTGAGCTTCACAGGCACTGGGCCTTCTTCACAGGTACCGGCCTTGCTTCATATCGCCAGACGAGGGCCCCGACTTGCACCACACTCTATTGCCATCAACGACGGCCGGAGACCGAGGACGCCACCGATGGGATAGAGCGGTCGCCAGTGGTTCCCCCGACGACCACGGGTCCTCTGCCGGGGGTAGGCCCTGGGGCACCTCCCCGGCAGAGGGCCTACCTCCTCAGGACGCCTTGCTCCGAACACCGCGTGGGCGAGGCCGGATCTCGGCCCCTCTCCTGCAGCCCCCGGTGCCCTCCTCCTGAGGGGTAGGAAGCTGCTGGATTGGGGCAGCCATCCGCCGCGACGACATGTACCTCCTGTGATCCATGGTTAGCGTATGCCTGTTCCTGAAGAATTAGCGGTACCCGATAGTCGCTGCCTCCGGCGCGGTCGATGAGGCCTTCCTTGGGCTCCTGAAAGAGCTCAGCTTCAGGTATCTCTTCCCCCCAGCCTGGGCCGAGGAACGAGCCATAGTCTTCCTCCTGCGCGTGCCCTTGATCCACCATGTGGGGCACATACACTTCCGGGGCCGCCGCCCCGAATGCCTCGCTATAGTGCCCCGTGTGCCATGCAGTCCTGCTCGAGGTGCCAACCTGGGAGTGGTAGCGCGGCAGCCCACCAGGACCGTGGGCTGTAGTGAATCCCCCTTTGCTGGTCGGAGGCGGAGGCGGCACTGTTGGTAGCCAGGCGCCGACGGCCAGGTTGGCGTTGGAGTGGCCCTGGGGTCCGCTCGGAGCTGTGCGGGCGCGCGCGGGGCCTCCATGCGGTCCGCCTTGGGCCAGAGGCGGCGTTTGGGTGCAAAAGGGGTGAGCCCCCGAGGCGGAGGAGCCCAGGAGCTCTGCCACCCGCTCTAGTAGCACGTCGTGGCCTCCCTCTAGCAGCCTGCATTGTAGTAGCTCTTGGGCTACCGTGAGCGCGGCCCTTGAGTTCGCCTACACCCGCCGGGTGTACGGCGCCGTGGCCGTGACGTGGCTTGAGACCCTTGCTGCTGACCGCACCTGCCGTGGCGTGAGAGCTGGCGCCGCCTGACCACGTCGCCCGCGGCCCACAGCGCCCTGCAGACCGCAGGCTGCCTGGGGCACGGGGTTGAGGTCGCCCTGGGCAAGCGGCTCTACATGGGCGGGCCAGGCCGCCCAGGGATCGGGATTGCCCGTTGGGTCGCCGGACATGATGACGACGATGCGACGATACGCGAGGCGGCAGGAGAAGGATTTCGGTGCACCCCTACCTGGCGCGCCAAATGTCAGATTTCGGGTTCCGACAGACCCTCAAGGTTCAAACTCTGGGGTGCGCGTGGAGATCACACCTCCTGCCTACCCACGTCTCATCGCCTCGCAAGGATCTAGACTACACGAAGAACAACACAAGGGACACGAGGTTTATACTAGTTCGGGCCACCATTGTGGTGTAATACCCTACTCTAGTTTGTGGAGTGGTGGATTGCCTCAGGGGGCTGATGATGAATAATACAAGGGAAGAACAGCCTCACGAGGGGCTGTTCTTGGCCGGTGTGATGAACTGCTTGGGTGAGTTCAGTCGCCTCTCTCTCTCTCTAGTCTACCAGAAATTTGGATCTCTAGTTGCCCAAAAATCTCCTCTCTCTACTCTGTGGTGGCTAGCTCTATTTACAGAGGGAGGCCCTGGGCCTCTTCCCAAATATTGAGCGGGAAGGGCGCCAACAATTGGCCATTTTGAAGGGGAACATCTAGTACACTCATCCTGGCTAAAGTCGGTCCTCGCCTGCCAAAGACTCTGACGATGACGCTGGCTTGGGCTCCATGATGACCTCCATCCTGCCGTTCTGCTGGTCTTGGTCTTGTTGCACCGAAATGGTTGCCTTTGCTTGATACTCTTGCCTGCGCTTGCCCCCTTTGCACCAAAGAGGAAACAAGGACTTTGCGCAGGCCGGCGCCCGCCTGGCGCCCGCCTGGACTCGGTCGTCATGGCTTGCGTCACGGGCACCTCGTGAGGTACCCCGCCTTGATCTCTCCGCCTCCTCGTGAGCCAGCCTGACGAGGTTGTGCCCGAGGAAGCATCGTGTCGTCCGCCCCGTGAGGCTTGGCCCCTCGTGAGGGTCTTGAACATGTGTTGATGAAGATGGGACGTACTGGGCCACTCCCTGAGCCACGCCGCAGGCCGCAAGCAGGCAAGTCTAGGTACCCCCGTTCCCAGAACGCTGACAACTTCGACGGGGCATTCTCCCGACATGACGTGGGGGCTGGCGCGGTACTCATGTCTCCCACTCAAGACAAGCTCTACTACGCCATACAACTCTGCTTCTAGCACGGAGAAATGGTCTCCGACAACATAGCAGAGTACGAGGGCCTGATAGCAGGCCTGAAAGCCGAAGTCGCCTTGGGGATAAAGCGCCTCACCATCAAGGGCGATTCACAACTCCTTGTCAACTTCTCCAACAAAGTATACGAGACGAAGGACGAGCACATGGAAGCCTACCTCGTGAAGGTCCGCAGGATGGAGAAGCAGTTCTGGGGGCTGGAGTTGCAGCATGTGCCTTGAGGAACTAATCAAGAGGCTGATGACATCGCCAAGAGGGCATCCAGGCGGCTGCTTTAGGAGCCTGGCGTGTTCGAGGAGCGACTCTTCAATCCTTTGGCGACACCATCACTATCAAGCACGGCGCAGCCTCGGGAAGAGCTCCCTCAGCCTCCTGCTTCGAGAGCCCCGGTCTGTGGCCCGGCCTCAGGGGCACACCTGCTCCTGGCGTTGGAGCCTCAGGAAGGATGCTGGATCGCAGAACTCAGGAACTACCTGACACAAGGGACCTTGCCGGAGAAGGAGGAGGAAGCGGAGCGTGTGGTGCGGTAGGCCACGGCCTACTGCATCAAGGATGGAGAGCTCTACCGAAGGCGACCAAACGATGTGTCCCTACGTTGCATTTCCAGAGAGCAAGGGAAGGAGCTGCTGGCAGACATACACGGTGGAGACTATGGGCATCACTCATCATCACGGACCCTCGTTGGCAAGGCGTTCCGCAGTGGGTTTTATTGGCCCACGGCACTCAGTGACGCCGTGGAGCTGGTGAAGGCTTGTGAGGCCTGCCAATTCCATGCCAAGCAGATCCATCAGCCAACGTGGGGTCTCAAGACTATACCCCTTTCATGGCCATTCGCAGTCTGGGGGCTGGACATCCTGGGCCCGTTCCCTCGGGCGTCGGGGGGCTATCGCTATCTCTACGTAGCCGTGGACAAGTTCACCAAGTGGGCTGAGGTGGAAGCTGTCCGCACCATCCCTGCAGGCTCCGCGGTCAAGTTCATCAAGGGCCTCTTGAGCCGATTCGGAGTGCGTAACCGCATCATCACCGACAATGGTTCGCAATTCGCCAGTAACCTCTTCAAAACATATTGTGCTAACCTTGGAACACAGATATGCTACGCTTCGGTAGCGCACCCCCGGAGCAACGGTCAGGCCGAGCGAGCCAACGCAGAGGTCCTGAGGGGCCTCAAAACCAGGACCTTCAAGAAGAAGCTAGAGGCCTGCGGCAGGGGCTGGTACGACGAGCTCCAGTCCGTGTTGTGGTCTATCCGCACGACCGCAGCCAAACCAACTGGCGAGACTATGTTCTTCCTCGTCTACGGAGCTGAGGTAGTCCTCCCTCACGAGGTCAGGCGTCGTTCCGCACGGGTCCTGGCGTTCGACGAGGAGCAGCAGGACGCCATGCGGGGGACGGATCTCGTGCTGGGGGAGGAACATCGTCGAGAGGCCGCACTACGAGCGGCAAGGTATCAACAGGCGCTGCGGCGGTACCACTGCCGCAACATCCGCCCCAGGACTCTTGAGGTAGGGGACCTCGTGCTCAGGCAGGTCCTCTCCAGGGAAGGGTTGCACAAGCTCTCTCCCATGTGGGAGGGCCCGTTCAAGGTTGTTCATGTTTCCAGGCCCGGCTCCGCGCGCTTGGAGACCCAGGAGGGAGTACCCATCCAGAGCGCGTGGAACATTCAACATCTCCGGAGATTCTACCCCTGAGAAAGGCCCAGTGCCTGTGGAAAAGGCCCGGTGCCTGTGAAGAAGGCCAACGCCTATGAAGCTACCGCATTTTGGAGAAGGCCCGGTGCCTGTGAAGAAGGCCAACGCCTGTGAAGCTACCGCATTTTGGAGAAGGCCAACGCCTATGAAGCTACCGCATTTTGGAGAAGGCCTGGTGCCTGTGAAGAAGGCCAACGGCTGTGAAGCTACCGCGTTTTGGGGAAGGCCCAGTGCCTGTGAAGAAGGCCAATGCCTGTGAAGCTCGCGGCCCGTGACACTCTCACGTAATAATGAGTGGGGCTGTACACGCCCCGGAGTCTCTGGAGTGCCGCCCTCGGGCCTCGGGGGCTCCCGCCCACGCCCAGTGGCAGCACTTAGCTCCGCGCTGGTGAGAAGACGTCGAAGACTAGATAGGTGCCGGACGCGGCTTTTTCATTTGCTTTCTGCAGTTGGCTTGTTCTTTCCTATTTGAAGTTTTATCAAAGTTCTCCCTGCCTCTCGCTTGAGCCCCCCTTTCTCCTTTTTTTCTCACCTGCTTTGGTTTTCCCTCGCGCATGTCTCGCGAGGGAGGTACGGGGGTGCCCTCACGAGTGTTTTCTGCCCCGGTCGCCTAAAGCTCTCCTATTCGGGTCCGCTGAGGGAGCACCACTCCCAGTCCTTGCCCCACGGGCATCGCGACGCGAGCACGGGACCTGGGTCGGTCGCCCCCGCGACCGAACCAAAAGCTACCCCTCTTGACTAATCCTTGCAGGGCATAAAGTGCACGACAAGACCTCGACCTCGGGAGGCAAGGACCGCTACAAGCCTCCACGGGTTAAGTAACTCCCGCACATGGGTACACGGCACGGAAACATAGCACGGAAATAGCGGAAACAACACGATAATTAGCAATGACAGTTCAACATGCCCCCGCGGGGCCCTACACTACTTCCTCTTTTTGCAGGAAAAGAAGAAAGGCAAAACAGGCATGACTAGCTCGGCACCAGCCCACGACGAGGGCTCGTACTGCCTCCGGAGCTCGGTCAGATTCCCTCTTCTCGCTTCACCAGGACGTGACGGCGGACCGGCCCGCTACCTTCCCCCAGGCGGGCGCGACGACGCGGAGGCTGGTCGTGACCCCCGCTAGAGGAGCTGCTGCATGAAGGAGAGTCGCCAAAGCTTGGCGAGCCCTGGGCGCCGCAACCCACGTGCCTGCCGCCATCTTCGTCCTGATCAACGCCGAGGCTGGGCGCCCTACCACTGTCATCGTCTTCGGGGCAGCACCCAGCACGGCGACCGGCTTCCCCGAACACCCTCATGTAGAGGGTGGCGTCACCGTCGAACCTGAAGTGTAGGGTGCACCACCGGCTCACACCACGCGCACGAGCAAAAGTTTGCCAGCCGCGGGTCAGGGCCAAACCCCCGGCGGCGGAAACCTCCAGCGAAGCCCAGGAGGCCCTGCTGCAGCAGTCGTCCGCCTGAAGCCAGAGGCCGCCCGGAGCGCCGACCACACAACGAGGAAGCTGGAGCCAAGTGCTGGTTGGGTCCGCCAACCACACAACGAACTCTGGCAGCACTTCCGCCGAGCGGAAGCGTGGTCTGGGGGGTCGCGCAGCCACGGTGTGCCTCCCATCGACGACCAGGCGGTTGTCGCCACACAGGGATCCGCCTCCGAGAACGCGGGAAGCCACTATGGGGGACGCAGGGTGCTTGCAGGGCCGGCTCCGACCGCGCTTGGTCGGAGGAGAGTCGGGCCCTTCCTGGCGAGCCTTTCCCTTCTCTGCAGCCGAGAACCTCTTCGGCGGAGCCATGGAGATAGCAAGCAGCTGGAGCAAAGAAGAGGAGGAGTAGCAGAGGGAGATGAACTGGAGTGGCTCGCGCCGTTCCGTACTTATAGCTGGAGGAGGCCAACCATCGGCCTCCACGATCGCAGGTAATCATGACCCGTCTTTGCATGTAGGGACTTGTCAAGTCGTGCAGTTGCCGAGGCGTCGTGGGGAAGTGGAGACGCCCATGTCCAGTCAATCGCCACGTGGCACGCAAGGCCTCAGGCTGTTGGGGCCCGCGGCGCTTCGCACTTGCCCCTTCGGTTCTCTGCTAAGCCAAATCCGGGCGTGGCTTGGGCCCGGGGGCTACTGTCGGCGTTCAGGGAACGGGGGTCCCCAGACTTGCCTTCCTGCGGCCTGCGGCGTGGCTCAAGTGGGGGCCCAATGCAGCCCAGCTTCATCAGCTCAAGCTCAAGACCCTCGCGAGGGGCCAAGCCTCGCGGGGCGGACAATAGGAAGTGTCCTCAGGAGCAGCCTCCTCAGGCAGGCTCGTGAGGAGGTGGAGAGATCAAGGCAGGGCACCTCCCGAGGGCCCCGTGACGCAAGCCATGACGATCGAAGACCAGGCGGGCGCCGGCCGGCGCAGTGTCCTTGCTTCCCTTTCGGTGCTAAGGGGGCAAGCACAGGCCAAGGTATCAGGCAAAGGTTACCATTTCGGTGCAACAAGACCAAGACTAGTAGAACGGCAGGATGGAGGTCACCATGGAGCCTAGGGCGGCGTCATCATCAGAACCTTTGGCAGCCGAAGACCAACTTTAGTCAGGATAAGTGTACCAGATGTTCCCCTTCAAAATGGCCAATTGTTGGCGCCCTTCCCGCTCATTATTTGGGAAGAGGCCCAGGGCCTCCGCCTATAAATAGGACTAGCCACCCACAGGGCAGAGGCATCTGGAGATCGACCAGAGAGAGAGAGAGAGAGAGAGAAGCGATTGAACTCACCCAAGCAGTTCATCGCACCAGCTCAAGAACAGCCCCTCGCGAGGCTGTTCTCCCCTTGTACTATTCACTATCAGCCCCTGAGGCAATCCACCACACCACACACTAGAGTAGGGTATTACACCACAATGGTGGCCTGAACCAGTATAAATCTTGTGTCCCTTGTGTGTTCATCTTTCTTGCTAGGTCTTTGCGAGACTTCGAGACGTGAGCTGGTAGGGGAAAGATCTCCGCGCGCACCCCAGTCTTCGAACCTCAAGGGTCTGCCGAAACCCGAAATCTGACAACATGGGGTCAGGACGGCTGTCTTCTCCATGTCCTCCACCGCCATCTTGATTTGATGATAACCCTAAAACGCATCCAGAAAACATAGCAGGTCGCACTCGGCGGTGGAGTTGACAATCTGATTGATGCGTTGGAGCCGGAACGGATCTTGAGGGCATGCCTTGTTGAGGTTGGTGAAGTCGACACACTTGCGCTCCTTTCCCCCCTTTTTCGGCATGACAACGGGGTTTGACAGCCATTTGCGGTAGCGAACCTCGCGAATAACACCTGTTGCTTCTAGCTTGCGGGTCTCCTGGACGATGAAGGCCTACTTCTCAGTGGACTGCCGCATCACTTTCTACTTCACGTGGCGTACATTGGGGCACACATTCAGGTGATGCTCAATCACCTCCCTTGGGACCCCCACTAGCTGCTTGGGTTCCCACACGAACACCTCCTTGTTCGAGCGCAAGAACTTCACCAGTGCCTCCTCTTGGTCAGGGTCGAGGTTGGCACCTATGGTGAAGGTGGCTCCTAAGGACCCGTCTTCCTCAACAGGCACCTGCTTGGTCTCTGCCTTGTCCCGAGTGAACAGCTGCTTCTTTTTGGTCGGTGCAGCTTCCTTGGCCTTGGAGGCATCCGCGCCAGCGTGCTGCGCCACCGCGGCAGCCTTGAGGGCCAGCTTGAGCGCCAACAGAGCCTCCTTGGTGTCTCCGACCACAGTGAGGACACCGCTGCTCCCGGGCATCTTCATGAGGTTGTAGGCCGGATGGGTCGCTGTCATGAACTGAGCCAAGGCAGGGTATCCGAGGATGGCATTGTACGGGAGGCCGATGCGGGCGATGTCGAAGTTGAACAGCTCCGTGCGGTAGTTGTCGTGCGTGCCAAAGGTCACACGAAGGCGGATCTTCCCCTGGGAGCTGGAGGAACCGCCTCCGACGCCAAACAAGGGCTTGCTGGGTCGGAGCCGTTCCAGCGGTACATGGAGGAGGCTGAAGGCCTCCACCAAGAGCATGTTGAGGCCGGCGCCGCCATCAATGAGGGCTTTGGTGACGGCCACTTGGCAGATGGTGGGCGTGCAGAGCATCGGGAGTGCGCCCAAGCAGGCGGTGTTGACGGCGTGATGGTCCGAGTTGAAGGTCAGGTCAGCCTTGGGTGCCGTCCAACCCGGGGGAGCTCCTTGCCATGCGAGGGCAGCGCTGATCTGGCGAAAGAACAGCTTGGCGTGGCGGTCTGAGGGTGGCACCTGCGAGCCACCCAAGAGAGCTGCGACGACAGGTGCGCCAGCGCCGCGTAGTGGGTGAGGAAGAGGTCACGCAGGTCCTCCCAGGAGGCCACAGAAGATGTCGGCAGGTTGAGCAGCCAAACGCACGGGACGCTGGTGAGGGCCATGGGAAACCAGTTGGCCATGACATTGTTGTTGCCTCCGGCCTTGAGGACGGCCTCCTCGTATGCCAGTAGGAAAGCCAGTGGGTCTGCCACACCGTCGTAGTGCGGCGGCATCTCTGGCTTGAACTTGTGCGGCCACTGCACCTGTCGTAAGGCGGGGGCCAAGGCTCGGAGCCCCCTGTCCCCAGCGCTGGCGCTGGCCGCTGGAGCCGGTGGCGTGTTGTTGGTGGAGAGCGGGTCGACGGAAGGGAGAGCTCCGGCGCACCCCTACCTGGCGCGCCAAATGTCGGATATTGGGTTCCGGCAAAACCCTTAAGGTTCGGACACTGGGGTGCGCACGAAGATCTCCTCCTACCAAACCTCACTCTCAGCCTCGCCGCGATCTTTAAGCTAGATCGATGAACAACACAAGAGACACAAGATTTATACAGGTTCGGGCCACCATTGTGGTGTAATACCCTACTCCTATGTGTGGTGGTGGATTGCCTCTTGGGCTGATGATGAACAGTACAGAGGAAGAACAGCCTCGCGAGGAGAGGTGTTCTTGTGTTTGGTGGTGTGCTTGAGGAGGGATTGATCCGCCCTCTCTATGGTGGTGGCTAGCCCTATTTATAGAGGCCCTGGTCCTCTTCCCAAATATTGCGCGGGAAGGGATCCAACAACGGCCATTTTGAAAGGGGACATCTAGTACAAGCTATCCTGACTAAAGGTGGTCTTCGCCAGCCAAAGGTGTGGTGGTGACGCTGTCTTGGGCTCCATGGTCACCCCCGTCCTGCTGTCCTGCTGGTCTTGGTCTCGTTGCACCGATAATGAAACCTTTGCATGATGCCTCGGTACTCTGCGCCTGCGCTTGCCCCCTTTGCACCAAAGAGGAAACGAGGACACTGCGCGGGCTGGCACCCGCCTGGTCTTGATCGTCATGGCTTGCGTCATGGGCACCTCGCGAGTACCCCTTGCCTTGATCTCTCCGCCTCCTCGCGAGCCTGCCTGGCGAGGCCACTCCTGGGGAGGCCTTGCATCGTCCACCCCGCGAGGCTTGGCCCCTCGTGAGGGTGTTGAGTGTTTGGTTGGTGAAGACGGGCTGTACTGAGCCACTGGTGGAGCCGCGCTGCAGGCCACAGGCAGGCAAGTCTGGGACCCCCATTCCTAGAACGCCGACAGATGGGTACCACGGGTCTACATGTACAACAACACTATTGCCTCTGTTGTGATGCTAGTAATGTGCATGATATGAGAAGTCAACTGTATACACAATTGAAATTGAAATCAACAGAGCTATTTATAAGATCAAACCTGTTAAAGAAACATGCCTAAACATACCTGTTGTGCCATTGGAGTTTCGATTGGATCCTTCAATTAAAAATAAATTTGTATGAGTAAATGCAGTGATACAAGAGCAAAGCAGTATGCACGATAGCAACGGAATCTTAAATGAGACCAGTTGTTCTTTAGGTTTAATCACTTGTTCTACATGAACAGAGTATAGTGAGATGCGGGCATATAGTACTTAAAAATAAAAATGAGCTCATAGACCTTACCACATTCTTGGTTCGGGACCAGTACAGAACAAGGCGTTTCCAGTCATCATCCAGTAAATGTGTCTAAGAGAGAGTGTAAGGGAATTTGATGAGTTTCTTTGCCACTGAAGTACCAATACTTCCACCAAGCATTCTTGAATATAGCAGAGGTATTAGCACAGGTTACCTCATCCCGAGCTTCCAAATCGGTCCTTCTGTATAGAGAAAAATGGGAAATTTTGATGTATTATAACCATCGTGGAGGTAGAATTTATGGGACAAAGCAAAGTAATTGTCATGAATAACATTACTTACACATAACTCCTGGACAAACACCTGCAACTGGCATTTTCCTTCATCTTCAGTATAATATTTCCATGATGGGAATATATGCACATAGCATTTAACAACATCAAATGTAATAGATGCTAAACTACGAATGGCTGGTTGTGCTTCCTCCACAAGAATAGGTGTACTAACTGGTGGAGTTGGGGTTCGCCGTGGTAGTACTGGAGCTTTGGGCACTGGAGCTGCCTTACTAACTGCTCTTGTTTGGGAGCTCTGTGGTGGAGATGGTGTTGTGTCAACAGGAACTGGGTTACTATCTACTGGGGTTGGGGTTAGATTGGGTGAAGCAGGTTCTCTGTCCATCGTAGTAGGGGTACAATCTGTGAGAGTCTGGGTTATGTGTGGTAGGGCTGGTTCTCGTGCATGTACAACTGGGGTGCTATCTCCACCAAGTGGTAGCATTGTTTTACTTGAAGACCGTGTTTTTACTCCGCTAGATAATGCCATCACCCGCCCCAATTCAAATGGCTGATAAATAAGAAACATAGTTGAATGTACAGACATTGTATGAGAGACAGATGCAATAGATAGTGTGGAAAAAGAGGGCATGAAATAGTTGTCATGTATATTGTTTAACTAAAAAGGATAGCGTGACATAATTTCACATATATGATGTCTATCTAAACTGGATAGCATAGCATGATATAATTCAAAGATATGATGACTAACTAAAAAGGATGGCATGAGATAATTATATGATGTCTTTAGTAAACAGGTACACATGACATAATTCACATATATGTTATCTAAGTAATCTGGATCGCATGATTTAATTCACATATGTGATTTATATGCTAAGCAGAGGGCATTCGCATATATGATGTCTGAACTAAGAACGTGGTGTAGAATATTGTGTATATGATGTCTAAACTATATAATGAAAGACACCATATGCATGATATGAGCAGTATAACTGTGCCAAGTTAGAGCATACACATCGGTGGGGAATAGGACTGGCCATCTGTCTCTGAATCCATATCTGAGGAGCTATCGGGACCCAGCAAGAGATATACTTTGTCGGTGTTCTGGGAAAGGGGGTCCTCAGACTTGCGTGCCTACGACCTGCAGCGTGGCTCAGCAATGGCCCAGTACGGCCCGTCTTCATCAACCCAAGTTCAAGACCCTCGCGAGGGGCCAAGCCTCACGGGGCGGACGACGCGAGGCCTCCTCAGGGGTGGCCTCACTAGGCAGGCTCGCGAGGAGGTGGAGAGATCAAGGCGAGGGGTACCTCACGAGGTGCTCATGATGCAATCCATGACGATCAAGGCCAGGCGGGCGCCAGCCTGCGCAGTGTCCTCGTTTCCTCTTTGGTGCAAAGGGGGCAAGCACAGGTGCGGAGTACCGAGGGATCAAGTAAAGGTTTCCATATCAGTGCAATCAGACCAAGACCAGCAGGATGGCAGGATGGAGGTCACCGTGGAGCCCAACACGGCGTCATCACCAGTGCCTTTGGCAGTCGAAGACCACCTTTAGTCAGGATAACTTGTACTAGTTGTCCCCTTTCAAAATGGCCGTTGTTGGCTCCCTTCCCGCTCAATATTTGGGAAGAGGACCAGGGCCTCTATATATAGAGATAGCCACCACAGTAGGAGGGGATCGAATCCTTCCTAAGTAGACCACCACCACAAGAACACCTTTCCTCGGGAGGCTGTTCTTCCTCTGTATTGTTCATCATCAGCCCAAGAGGCAATCCACCACACCACACACTTGGATTAGGGTATCACACCACAACGGTGGCCCGAACCAGTATAAACCCCGTGTCTCTTGTATTGTTCATCGTGCTAGCTTAGAATCACGACGAGGTTGTGGGCGTGTTTCGGTAGGGAGAAGATCTTCGTGCGCACCCCAGAGTTCGAACCTTAAGGGTTTTGCCGGAACCCGACATTCGACATTTGGCGCGCCACGTAGGGGTGCGCCGAAATCTCTCCTCCGCTGATCTGCGTCCCATCACTTTATCGCATCCATGGCAGACGCTCCCTGAGCTCGCGCCGAGCACCGGGCTGCTCTCGCCGCCCGTGTCGCCCAGACGGCTCCCGTCGGTGGGCCTCCTCGTTGTTCTCCATCGCCTGCCGCCCACGCCGCCACCAGCTCGGCGGGGAACGAGCAACAAGCATCTTCGCTGCACCCCTCTGTGCGGCGGGAAGGCCGCACCGCCACTCCGTCACTGACCCCAGCTGGTTCGTTGTCTCACACTCGTCGCGCCCCCACGGACGCGCAGGCCGCGTTGCTCCTGGCACGTCAGCTCCTGCACTACCGCCCCGTCGACGACCTCTATGAAGAATGGCTCGCACGCATCATCAAGCTCGTCAGCGCTGCAGGGGGCTCTCCTGTGCCATCCGTCTCACTGCCTCGCCCTCCATCCTGTATGGGTGATGCGGCTCAAGGGTGCCTCCGCCACCTCCTCCTCAAGAAGGCGCCCTGGCTCCAAGGCGCGCGGCTCCTGAGCGTGATCCACCGCGTCCAGCGCCAGCGCGGCAAGAAAGAAGCTGCCAAGAAATTTCTCGGCCTCAAGAAGGCACTCACGTGCTCCCTGCACCAGCACGGCAAGACCGCATCCCTGCACCAGCACGCCAAGACCCCATGCTGCCCCTGGCAGCAGCACGTGGGAACTATCAATAGCAAGCCCCGCATCAGCAAAAGGCTCCAGTGGCCACTGCTGGCTACCGTGCCTTCACCACCAAGCTGCGCAGCGTCGCCTGGCCCAGCAAGTTCAAGCCGGATCTGCCTCCTCGCTACGACGGCACTGCCGACCCCGTGGAGTTCCTACAGCTCTATGAGCTGGGCATCAAGGCGGCCAACAGAGACGAAAAGGTCATGGCGAACTGGTTTCCCATGGCGCTCAAGGATGGTGCCCGCACTTGGCTCCTGAACCTACCTCCCGGCTCGATCTCCTCTTGAGACGAGATGCATAGCCGTTTCATCGCCAACTTCCAGGGCACTCGTGACCGCCCACCGGCAATGGGTGGCCTGCACTGCATCAAGCAGCAGCCTGGAGAGACCCTGTAGAAGTACATCCAGTGCATCAACAGCGCTCGCCTCAAGATCTCCAAGGTAATAGAGGAGGCCATCATCTCAGCGTTCTCCGATGGCGTCCATGACGTCAAGATGAAGGAGGAGCTCGCCATCCACGAGGACCTGTGCACATCTCTGGAGCTGTTCAACCTGGCGACCAAGTGCGCAAGAGCTAAGGAAGGGCGCCTCTCCCTCCTCGAGCTTCCAGCTATTGACCCAGAAGAGAAGAAGGCCAAGTCCAAGGACGTGAAGCACAAAGGAGCAGCCGTACTCACAGCAGAACCAGACATGAAGCGCGGCAGGGACCAGCCGGAGTCGTCCAAGGGAAGCCAATTATGCGCCTACCACAACCTCACCCACAACACCAACGAATGCCAGGAGCTCAGAGCCGTTCGAGAAGGACGCATTGGTCGACGCCCCGAGCGCAATGATCGGGGTTACGGTCGAGGAGAACAAAGAGGCCGAGGACGATGGGACGACCGAGGACCTCACCAGGAGTGGCGCGATCGACCTCGTGAGGATCGCTGGCAGGACTAGCCTCGCGAGGGAGCCTGGAGGGATCAGCCTCGCGAGGACCACCCATAGGGCAACGCAGTCCTTCATCCTCTGCCGCCACCGCTAAGAAGGAATGATGACCACCACTAGGAGGAGGGGGCTGGGGGCTTCCAGGAGTCGCGTGCTATCGCTTGCATCCTGGGCGGTGCCCAGGCCCCAGCCTCTCAGCGCATCTTCAAGCAGTTTGCTCGTGAGGTGAATGCAGTCCTCCCCAAGCTCGAGGCCACGCGCCCTCTCAGGTGGTCCAAGTGCACCATCACTTTCAGCTCAGCAGATCAGCTCAAGTGTGTGGCTACAGTTGGCGTCCTCCCAAAGCCTTGTTCCCGGGTCATCAGCAATGTGCAAGTTACCAGGACCCTCCTTGATGGTGGCGCAGGGCTCAACGTTCTGTCCGTCGAGATGTTCAACAACCTTCAAGTGCCATATGATCAACTTCGGCCTACCAAGCCTTTCTCAGGAGTTACTCACGGCACCACCACCCCGATAGGTCGGGTCCGCCTCCCTGTCACTTTCGGACAGCACAACAACTACCACACCGAGCTTATCGACTTCGACGTAGCCCACATTCGGCTGCCATACAATGCCATCCTTGGGTATCCGGCCCTGGCCAAGTTCATGGCGGTGACCCACCAGCTACAATGTCCTCAAGATGCCCGAAAGCGGTGGAATCATCATAGTCCCCTATGAAGAGAAGGGTGCGGTGTGCTCCCTTGAGCGCGCCTTCCAAGCTGCATCGATCGAGGACCCAGACAGCAAGGGCGGGAACCCTCCTGAGGCAGTTCCTAAGAAGAAGAAGACATCACCCAGCTTAAGGCCTTAGGAGGTCGGCGTTTCAGGAGGTGTCGCGTCAGGATCTGCGCCCGTGCTAGGGGCGCCTCCTTCCATCGCATAGGGAGACGTGCCCAGCGCCCTCCTCGGGCAGGGCTCGGGGGCTCTCTTCTGGAGGGCCTTAGACTTTGACAAGATCACGAGGGAGGCGCTCGGGCACCAATTGGAGGTGTGCTTCGCACCACATTTCCCTCAGGAAGGCATGGGGCAAGAAAGGCCCAACCCTCAGGAGTTCATCACCAAGGCCACTCAGGAGCTTCAGGAATCAAGATTCATACGCGGTGATCGCCGCCTGCCTGGCGTAGCTCCCCATCCAGGCGAGGATGGCGGGATGCGCGTCTGCATCGACTTCCCAGGGCTCAACCGAGCCACGTCTAAGGAGCGCCTCTGGCCTTTGCACGTGGGATGTTGCGAGGGTCCGCCGCAAAGCTACGTTTGCATGCCTTTCGGCCTGCCGAACGCGGCTGCTACTCACCAGCGCCATCTGTGGAGCATTCTGGCGGCTCAGGAGGCCAGGCACCACACGGTCCTAGCGGAGACGGAGATGGTCCTCGAGGAACCGTCTGGACCCCCAGAGCCTCCCGAGGCTCAGGGCTCCGATGGCTCGTGAGGGTCGGTCTCTTCACCGCGCATCTTCAGCTACTCCAACACCAACCCTACAATGGTATCAGGTGACATATTTGGAAGTTCATTTCAGCTGGGAGCACCCTCAGGGCTGCATCATTCCCAGGTCGTGTGGGTCCGTCCCTGCGGCATGTATCCCTTTTGCTTATGTCTTTAGTTTACCTTGCTGGGGGCGCCCCTCGGGCTGCATCATCCCCAAGCCACTCGGGCCTGACCAAGTGGCATGTATCCCTTCTGCTTTTATCTAAGCTGATTCGCCCTTCATGCCTAACCTACCTATGATAATCGCCTGCTCGATTGACACCTACCTTTGGAGCCGCTCGCGCTGGCACGGCGCTTGTGCATGGGTCCATCCCTGCAACGTCGACAAATCTGAGTGGTCGAGCTTTGGCCCGCGGCAGCCTCGCA
This sequence comes from Triticum aestivum, assembly GCF_018294505.1. Classification (NCBI taxonomy): domain Eukaryota; kingdom Viridiplantae; phylum Streptophyta; class Magnoliopsida; order Poales; family Poaceae; genus Triticum; species Triticum aestivum. The sequence goes on along the minus strand of NC_057795.1, from coordinate 266,149,146 downwards.
AGCGCCACCTCACCAGGCCCTCAGTGCCCTCGCCCACTCTCTCGGAGCAACCAATGGCCAGTCGGCAATCATAATGGCAACCCGTGCTTTTCTCGTGTTGGTTTACAGGAACTTCCTGGGTCTTAAAGCCAGAGGCACCGCGAGCTCTCTCTCTCTCCCTCTTTCCCACGCGATCCGCTTGCGCGTTAAAAGGGGGCTCCTGAGCATCGGCCTCAGGAGCTCTTACTGGCTCTCCAGCCCACACCCCCTGGCCTTGTCCACGGCATCGCGACCTGGCATACCAGCGGCGGCTGAGCTCGCTCGAGGGCCGGGACCTGAGGACGTAGAGCATTAAGGAGAGTGTGGGGAAGAGAGGGGAAGTTTGCGAGGGCCTAAACCAACTGCATCCCAACTGCCGACGCCCAAGTCCGGTGCAACTCGAAGGAGGGACTCCATGTTTTCGAGATAAGTTTTGCGCCTGTCATAGCTAATTGATGCGACATAGAATCACCACCTAATGCGGCCTTGTCACGGCAACATTGCCTTCCTTTCTCACCTTTCGGCGGCTGCTTAAGCGCTAAAGGGGACCTCCTGAGCATCGCGCCTCAGGGGCTCTTACTCGACCTCGGGCCGCTCACCTCCTGGCCTTGACCACGACATCGCAACCTGGCATACCAGCGATGGCTAAAGCCTGCCTGGGGACCTGGACCTGTCAGCGTAAAGCACCGAGTCTTCGCGAGGTTAGAAAGGGGGAACCAAGCCGGGACAGGGCAAGCATTCGCACTGTTTCATAATAAGGATAATATCAACAAAAGACATCACGGACCCGTTACAAGCCCCCACGGGGTGTTTTCTCGATTCCTCGTAGGGAACAAAAGATGTGAATCCTAAGGAGCCCTAACTACGCGTGCCTTCATGGCCGACGCCATCATCAACAGTGGGCCATGAGAGGCCGGTGCAAACCCCATCCAGATCGGTTGCGCCTGCGGCCTCATGCGGCCGCCTTGCTCCGGGCACGACGCAAGCTCGGGGGCACGTAGCTGGCGTCGCTCGTCTCCAGAGTCGCGAAGAGCTCCGGAGAGTTTCTTGACTCCCAAGCATCGATGCCGCTGCCGAAGGAGCCGTTGGGGAAGCGGGTGGCAGGCCTAGCCCTTGCCATGTTGATGTCCTAGCTGCCTCCTCTGGGGCAACACTCCAGCCGGCGGCCTTCTGCGTCGAAGACCTTGAAGAGCATCAAGGAGGCGTCGTTGTATTCAAAATGAATCACGAGGGCACCCCCTGTTCGGCAGACCCGGGCGACCTCGCCCCAGCCTCGGGTCATGAAGACCTTGCCCGGAGCGATGACTTCAACCTCCGCTCCGGTCGCCGGAGCACCGCAGTCGGCGTGCTGCAGCCAAAGCTCGAGAGGCCCCCTTGGCGGCATCTCAAAGGCGAAGAATGGAGGGAAGCGGATCCAGGTGCTCGGAGGCATCGCAGCGTGGAGCACGAGCTCGCGAGAGGAGTCCGCGGCGTGGACTCCAAGAGCGACGACGCTCGTCGACCCCGCTTGTGGCGTGGACGGCATCGCTCGTCGTCTCCTTCTCCAGGGCCCTCGGTCCGGGCGTACGGGGGTAGCTGGAACCCAGGAGGTGGCTGAGGGAGTCCTGGATTAGGGGGTATCCAGACAGCCGGACTATACACTTTGTCCGGACTATTGGAGCGTGAAGATACAAGACTCAAGACTTCGTCCCGTGTCCGGATGGGACTCTCTTTTGCGTGGAAGACAAGCTTGGTGATCCGGATGATAGATTTCCTTCTTTGTAACCGACTCTGTGTAAACCCTAGCCCCCTCCGGTGTCTATATAAACCGGAGGGTTTAGTCCTTAGAGATACAATCACAATCATAATCATCATAGGCTAGCTTCTAGGGTTTAGCCTCTACAATCTCGTGGTAGATCAACTCTTGTAATACCCATATCATCAATATCAATCAAGAGGAAGTAGGGTTTTACCTCCATCGAGAGGGCCCGAACCTGGGTAAAACATCGTGTCCCTTGCCTCCTTTACCATTAGCCTTAGATGCACAGATCGGGACCCCCTACCCGAGATCCGCCGGTTTTGACACCGACATTGGTGCTTTCATTGAGAGTTCCTCTATGTCGTCGCTTCAAGGATCGATGGCTCCTTCAATCATCAACAACAACGTGGTCCAGGGTGAGACTTTTCTCCCCAGACAGATCTTCGTGTTCGGCGGCTTCGCACTGTGGACCAACTCGCTTGGCCATCTGGAGCAGATCGACAGCTACGCCCCTAACCATCAGGTCAGATTCGGAAGCTTGAACTACACGGCCGATGTCCACGGAGACTTAATGTTCGACGGATTCGGGCCTATGCCAGAAGCGCCAAACAGTCACGATGAGCACGGCTTAGACCTGCTGTCGGACAAAACTCGGGATATCGCGCCCGCGGGAGGCCCGGACCTAAATCCGGGGCAGATTGTGTCTTCCGAGGACGGGTGGATGGACCCCGCCCCGGAGGCCGCACACTCATCGGCAGAAGAGCCGAACACAGACTTCATCCCCAAGGAAGCATGTGTCTCCGGACCGCCGGACTTGTGTCCGGTTGTAGGTCCCAGACTGCACGCCCCCGAGCCCGCCAATTTTTGCCGGGCTCCGGTAACGGAATTTACCGCTGCGGATATCTTCCAGCACTCGCCCTTTGGCGACATGCTGAACTCACTAAAGTCTCTCTCTCTGTTAGGAGACTCTTGGCCGAACTATGTTCGGCTCAAGGGGGAAGAAGGCGACGAGGGAATTCGTTCCCCACCCACCACCCACTTCATAGCCACTATCGAGGACGTAACAGACATGCTTGACTTCGACTCTGATGACACCGATCGGTGTGGACGTTGGTGCAGGAGACGATTCAGAACCACCACCCACGGGGTGCTAGACTGCCACCTCATTATATGATATATACATGGTGGACACGCCTAAGGAGGACGATGGCGATGAAACGGAAGATAAAACCCCCGGACAAAAGCCAAAACGGCGGCGCAGACACCGCTCTAAGTCCAGCCACAGTAAAAACATCGATAACAGCGCGCGAAGGATCGACACCCCAGATAACTCCAAAGGCAACAATGACCATATGGACCCAGCGATGGAGCAGGATGAGCCAGGTCACGCCGAACACAGCCCGGAGCAGACGCCCGATCACAGCGATCCCGAGGGCCGAACCCATCAACCCGCCCTAGGAGAGGAGCAAAGCCCGGACGACGATGCATTCATCATCCCGAAAACACGTTTGGAATGAGATAACCTCCACAGAAAGCTCATGGCCACTGCGAGAAGTCTAAAGAAGCAGAAGTAAAGGCTTAAGGCCGCCCAGGAAATGCTCAATCGCAGATGGAATATAGTGCTAGACACTGAAGAAAAATACGGCGACGATCGCTGCACAAAGAGCTATCCAAAGCGCAAGGTGCTGCTAGAATTCGACGATGAGGCCGTTCCACCGAAGAACAATACGACCAGTCTGCCGGACAAACCACTCCGTAACCACAACAAAACAGCCACCGGCGCCGCACACGATTTACGCGAGCTACTGGACAAAAAGGTCGGCGCAACCAGGTCCATGTACGGATCTAGTGGACACGCTCCGGTGAAGGATTATGGTCACCAAAACGATCATACTGATCGAATACCAGTTCGGAATCAACATCGGACACAACAATAGTCGATAGCATGCCACAACATGTCCAGATACAGAGGAGCCGCTCACCCTCTGTGCTTCACCGAAGAGGTGCTGGACCACGAATTTCCACAGGGTTTCAAACCCATGAATATAGAGGCATACGACGGAACGACAGACCCCGGGGTCTGGATTTAGGATTTTATCCTGCACATCCACATGGCTCATGCGAACGACCTCCACGCTATCAAATACCTTCCCCTCAAGTTGAAGGGACCAGCTCGACACTGGTTAAAAAGCCTCCCCGAAAATTCAATTGGAAGTTGGGAGGAACTCGAGGATGCTTTCAGGGCCAATTTTCAAGGGACCTATGTCCGACCTCCGGACGTGGATGATTTAAGTCACATAAGTCAACAGCCCGAAGAGTCCGCCCGCAAGCTTTGGAATAGATTCCTCACTAAGAAGAATCAAATTGTCGATTGTTCGGATGCCGAAGCCCTGGCAGCCTTCAAGCACAGCATCCGGGATGAATGGCTCGCCAGACACCTCGGCCAAGAAAACCCGAGGACAATGGAAGCCTTAACAAGCCTTATGACCCGCTTTTGCGCGAGTGAAGACAGCTGGTTAGCCCGTAGAGGCACCAGCGACCCAAGTACATCCGCAATAAGGGATGGCAACGGGAAGCCACGGTGCAATAAAAACAAACGTCGAAACAAGGAAGAAAGTCCGGACAACACAGCGGTCAACGCCGGATTCAGGGGCTCTCGACCCGGCCAACAAAAGAAGCCATTTAAAGGCAGCAAAGAAGGATCGTCTGGCCTAAACAAAGTCCTAGACAGGCTGTGCCAAATTCATGGCACCCCCGAGAAACCTGCGAACCACACTCATAGAGAATGTTGGGTCTTTAAGCAGGCCGGCAAATTAAATGCCGAACACAGGGGAAGGGAAACACCAAGTGAAGACGAGGATGAGCCTCGCCAGCCGAACACTGGGGGACAGAAAAAATTCCCACCAGAAGTAAAAACAGTAAACATGATTCGCGTGACTCACGTACCCACAAGAAGGCGCAAACGTGCGCTCAGAGACGCATACTCTATAGAGCCCGTCACCCCCAAACTTAACCATTGGTCGGCCTGCCCAATCACCTTCGATCATAGGGACCACCCGACTAGTATGCGGCACGGAGGATCAGCTGCCTTGGTGCTCGACCCAATAATCGATGAATACAATCTCACTCGCGCCCTCATGGACGGCGGTAGTAGTCTTAACCTAATATACCAGGACACTGTCCGCAGGATGAGGATAGACCCATCCAGAATCAGCCAAAATAACACCACCTTTGAAGGGGTGATACTAGGCATCGCAGCCCGCTGCAGGGGCTCCCTCGTACTAGAGGTAATATTCGGCTCCCCAGGAAACTTCAGAAGCGAAGAACTACTCTTCACCATCGCCCCCCTCCAAAGTGGTTATCACGCATTGCTCGGGAGAACGGCCTTCGCCCGCTTCAACGCAGTACCGCACTACGCCTACCTTAAACTCAAGATGCCCAGTCCATGTGGCGTCATCACCGTTAACGGAAGAACAAATCGTTCTCCATGCGCCGAAGAGTATGAGATGGCTCTAGCAGCCGGACTCTGAGTGGCCTCTAATACATGAATGCACGAGCGGTCGTTATGACCACGGACATGGTTAGACGAGTCTGACAGTCCAGATAAACCTGATCTGGGCGCCATACATGTAATTCCATAGAGGATACCAGGGCTATGGATATTTAATAAAGCCACACTATTGGCTTGACCTTATTAATAGGCCAATGTCTTACACTTTCACTATTCATCACACGCTTACGTCATACTCTTCTACATGAGTCTTTCTTTTTACAGACACCATTCATGTGATACCCTTCCAGGATACGGCACAACAGAGACAAAGGCGCAGACGTGCAGCAGGGCCCCGCTCAAAGGTTTCTCTTTAGATTAAGCCCCTGTGTAAACCTTTTTATTGTCTCTTGTTGCTTACACATCCCATGGGTACTACACCCACAGAGGATACTGCATTATTGGCATTTCGCCATGACAGACTAACGCACGTACCTGGAAATACAAGGTTCATAATAAAGGGCGTTACTCAGCCCAGTATATGTTACAAAGTCCGAATACCTTCGGGAGTGTTCAGCGTCGCGAGTTTGGCCTTATATGCATCAGCTCTGAATCATGTCTTTGGTCAAATGTTGGGTTTGCCCGGCTCTTGGGTTTGCTGCCTTACGTTCCGTTCTTATCGGCTAAGGCGGCCAAAGGAGAACTACTGCGATTGTGCCCTGGTTATTCCGGATGAGCACCTCAGTAGAGAAAGCCAAAAACTGACTATCATGATACAGCGAGAGACTGTTCAACCACTCGAAGACTTATCAGAATCTTTAGGATTCCTCCGCATTAACGAAGGACTATTTCCCGGTCATGTACAAACGCGCCTGTATTCGGATGCACGCGAAGGTACCAGGGCCTACATAGTAGCCCCACCGTCAAACTCCTATGGCTAAGTGAAAGTGTTAAAGCTATATAGTCCGGTTGCCTAGTTTGACGTGCGATCACCTCCTTAATGGACCAAGACATTGGATCAAGCGTGATTATGCATATTTTCGCAAACACCCCCGCATTGTATGCGTGGGGGCTGAAGCCAACGACTGCTAACTTTCAGATTACATTTATACATAAAACGGCCGCACAGGAGGCACAATAACACTTTCGGGCAAAAAGTATAAACATAGCCTTAATAATTAAAATAGCATTGTTTTTACAATGAAACGATTTGTCACTCAAACATGACATTCTTAGAGCACTGAGCCCCTACTAAGCGAGCACCTTCCGTTACCTGCTCCAAGTACTGCTCGGTCAGATCTTGGCCTCCCGCCGAATTCTGGGTCGCAACGATGGTTGCCTCCATATCTGTCCAATATGCTTTAACGCGGGCAAGAGCCATCCGTGCACCCTCTATGCACGCCGACCTCTTCATGACATCGATTTGCGATACGGCACCAAGGAGTTGTTGCACTAAACCAAAATAATTGTCCGGCTTAGGCCCCTTTGGCCATAGATGGTGTATTACAGACCGCATTGCAAGACCGGACAGCCTATGAAGCTCAGCCACAGCAGTCATCTTCTCACTCAAAGGCAATGGGCACGCGGGAGCACTGAATTGCGACCAGAATAGCTTCTCCACTTCTTTATCATTTTGATCCTCGAAAAACTTGGCTGCATCAGTCGTACTCTTCGCCAAGTCTGCATACGCATCTGTAGGGCTCCAGCGTCGATCCAGGGGAGCATACTTCGGATCTAAAAACTTCATCCGCAGTAAATAAGGGTTTCCAGCTGCGATTTCTCTGGCCTGTCGAAGCTCCTCCCGCGCATCCCTGATTTCAAACCGCGTCTCCTTGGCTGCATCAAGTGCCTTCTTCAGGTCAGCCGAATTAGACTGATTCTCTTTTTCAAGGAGCTCATACCGGTCGGCGGCATTTTTCAGCTCCACTGCCATCTCGGCTATCTTGTCTTCGCTTCAGTGATGAGCAGCCTGTTCGGCTCTCAACTCTTCGGCCGCCTTTAGGGCAGCCGCATTGCCAGCCCGGGCTTGTTCCTTGGCCAGGGCAAGTTCCACCCTCAGGGCTTCCATGGCAGCAGCACCGTCTGCAGTCCAAGCATATTGCATTAATATTATGCTCCTTTCAATTTTTCCTATAAAAAATAAGGAACGCAGAGCACATACCTTGTGACTCGTTAAGCCGCACGTTCACAAGTGTGATGTCGGTATCAATAACTCCAATCTGCCTCCTCAGTTCGGCAACTTCAACAGACCGGTCGACTGCCGGATCCTTAGACACCTGCGCATAAATACAGCGCGATCATTACTTAAAAATGTGATCCTCCGTTTGCCGCCTAGGGTTGGCAGCAGAGTCTCAGGGGCTAATATCCATATGGAGCACACCTAGCGCGTGCATCACAGTCAAAAATTATGTATTTTCATTACATACCTCAGAGCCTCTGAGCAGGCTCGTAAAGGCCTCATTCAACCCGCTTGTGGCGGATGAAATCTTCTCGAGCGCCATGCTCATTAATGAACAGTGTTCCTCCGAGAGAGCAGCTCGCTCCAGAAGGCCTGTCAGTGTGTCCGACCGAACGCCAAATTGTGCCGGACTCTTCCTATCGCCCCCCGTGGGAGCCGAACGCTCCGGGCTCAGGGCGGCAGAAGTATAAGCTTCTGGCTTCGGCAGATCGGGACTCCTCCATGACGACACCTTGGGGTCGCCCGCCCCATGAGGCGGAGAGGTTGGTGGGGTCTCACTGTCCATCATCTCTAGAAGGAGATCCCCCGAAGACGAGCTCTATCGAGAAGAGCTGCTAGCCAGACTGCAAATAATGAATCCTGATTATTGTTCTCGGAGAAGGAAGCGGTACCTTCGTATTTACGATTAACTTACAGCTCGGCTGAGGGCTGGCCCATCGGCGAGCATGGCGCACTGAGGATGCCCTTCGGGGCAGGGCCCCCTGGTGAAGCTTTCTTCCCTTGTCTGGGCACCTCCGTCTCCAAGTCTTCGGAGGCGGCCCTCTTCTTCCCGCGAGGGGAGGAGGCCTCAGATCCCCCTCCCCAGCTATCCCCCTTAGGGGAGGAAGCAATTCCCCCGGTTCGGATGTGCAGTGTGTGAAGTTCTGCTTCTCTGTTCTTCCCTTCGTCTTTCCCCGAGGGCACTTTGCTTAGCACACAACCAAGCATCTTGGTTATGGTGGGACTAGGCGAGCCTTCGGGAAGTGGCACCGGACACCTGATTCTATCCGCCTTGCTAAGCCATTCCTGGCCAGGGAGGATTTTTAGAATAATGTTATGATAAAAATAAACAAAGTGTTCAATTTTTGGGTTGCTTACTTGGGTATCTGGACGATTGCAGCTCAGGCCCGCATCCTTAGTGGTGTCTGGACACTTTACTTGTGGTCCAAAGAATAGCTTACACATCCCTTCGAGCGTCACGCCGAAGAAGTGCAAAATAGTCCGCGGACCTTCCGGATTGAACTCCCACATCCGGAGAGGCCGGTGTTTGCACGGCAACATCCGTGGGACTAGCATTACCTGAGTTATGCTGATAAGGCTAATGTCCCTCTCGAGAAGCTCCCAGACACGGCTATGTAATGTTGGTACATCACCAGCAGGCCCCCACTCCCGTCCTACATTGGCCCATGATGCCAGTTGAGGCGGAGGGCCCGAACGGAAGTCGGGGGAAACCACCCACTTTGTGCCTCTGGGAGCCGTGACATAAAACCACCTCCGCTGCCATAGATCGGACACCTCTGGGAAGGAGCCCTCTGGCCATGGGGCGTCGGCGTTCCTACTTATTACAGCACCTCTGCACTCCGCGTGTCGCCCCTCAATCATCTTCGGCTTCACATTGAAGGTCTTGAGCCATAAGACGAAGTGCAGGGTGACATGGAGAAAAGCCTCACACACAACAATGAACGACGAGATGTGAAGGATGGCGTCTGGAGCTAGATCATGAAAATCTAGCCCGTAATGGAACATGAGCCCTCTCACGAAGGGATCAAGAGTAAGGCCTAAGCCGCAGAGGAAGTGAGAGACAAATACGACGCTCTCATTGGGCTCGGCCATAGGGATGATCTGCCCTGGAGCGGGGATCTTGTGCCGGATGTCGATGGTCAGGTATCCGACCTCCCTGAGCTTCGCGATATCCTCCTCTGAGACGGAGAAAGCCACCCACCGACCTTGAAGGTTGGGTTCGGACATGATTGAAGATTCGGAGGGCTTAAGTTTGGGCTTCGGGTGTTGGAACTCGAGAAGCGAAAAGGCGCAAGCGTGGTAGAAAAGAGGGATAGGCCTCGGCCCCTCTATAAAGGGTGTGAATATAAAGCGTCCTCAGCGTAACCGCTTGAGACTTACCTAGAAACATGGAGTCATACCAACAGTCGTCGTGGGCTGGCGCACGCCCGTATCGATGGAAGATCCCGCGATAAGGGGAACACGATATCTGCTTTGGCAGGGCGTACCAATAAAAACGCCTCGCAACGCGTATTGAGGCAGGCCAAGAAAAGCCGGTTCGTGTTGGACCAGACTATGGCTTAAGAGCACACCATGCAAAAATTACCAGCAAATCAGATTTATGAAGTACTATGCTCTCTATGGAGGTGTGCGGAAATTATCTCGCAAAGCTGGACACGGTCCGTAAATCTGCTTCGGAATATTCGGAGATGGAACTCGCCTTGCAATGCCGAAGACAATCTATGCGCCGGACTCATCGTCATTGAAGCCTGGTTCAGGGGCTACTGAGGGAGTCCAGGATTAGGAGGTATCCGGACAGCCGGACTATACACTTTGTCCGGACTATTGGAGCGTGAAGATACAAGACTCAAGACTTCGTCCCGTGTCTGGATGGGACTCTCCTTTGCGTGGAAGACCAGCTTGGTGATCCGGATGATAGATTTCCTTCTTTGTAACCGACTCTGTGTAAACCCTAGCCCCCTCCGGTGTCTATATAAACCGGAGTGTTTAGTCCTTAGAGACACAATCACAATCATAATCATCATAGGTTAGCTTCTAGGGTTTAGCCTCTACGATCTCGTGGTAGGTCAATTCTTGTAATACCCATATCATCAATATCAATCAAGCAGGAAGTAGGGTTTTACCTTCCTCGAGAGGGCCCGAACCTGGGTAAAACATCGTGTCCCTTGCCTCCTGTTACCATTAGCCTTAGACGCACAAATCAGGACCCCCTACCCGAGATCCGCCGGTTTTGACACCGACAGTGGCCGCTCGCACCAAGGCCTCATCATCTCCGGCCTCGCAACCTCGTCGTGGCGGCACAGGACCGGCCGTTTCTTCGGCGGGAGCGGGTCAGGCCCCTCCCGGGGGGCCTTTCCTTTCTCTTTAGCTGAGAACCGACGGATCCATGCCATTGGCGTCGAGAATGGAGGTGCAGCAAGGGTGAAGAAGCAGGCGGAGCAAGAAGAGATGGACAACGGGGGCTCACGCCTCTCCGTACTTATAGTCCATAGGAGGCCAACCGTCGGCCTCCACAATCACAGCTAATGATGACTCTTTTTGCATGCAGCAGAGACTCGTCAAATCAGGTAGTTGCCGAGGCAGCATGGGGAAGCAGAGACGCCCACGTCCAATCAACCACCACGCGACAACCAAGGCCGCAGGCTATTGGGGCCTGCTGCGCTCCGCACTTGCCCTTTGGCTTCGCTGCTAAGCCAAGTCCGAGCGCGCCTTGGACCCGGGGGCTACTGTCTGCGTTCTGGGAATGGGGGTCCCCAGACTTGTCTGCCTGCGGCCTGTAGCGTGGCTCAGCAGTGGCCCAGTACGGACCATCTTCATCAACCCAAGTTCAAGACCCTCGCGAGGGGCCAAGCAGACGACGCGAGGCCTCCTCAGGGGCGGCCTCACCAGGCAGGCTCGCGAGGAGGCGGAAAGATGAAGGCGAGGGGTACCTCGCGAGGTCCTCATGACGCAAGCCATGACGATCAAGGCCAGGCGAGCGCCAGCCTGCGCAGTGTCCTCGTTTCCTCTTTGGTGCAAAGGGGCAAGCGCAGGTGCAGAGTACCGAGGCATCAAGCAAACGTTTCCATATCAGTGCAACGAGACCAAGACCAGCAGGATGGCAGGATGGAGGTCACTGTGGAGCCCAAGACGGCGTCATCACTAGTGCCTTTGGCAGTCGAAGACCACCTTTAGTCAGGATAGCTTGTACTAGTTGTCCCCTTTCAAAATGGCCGTTGTTAACTCCCTTCCCGCTCAATATTTGGGAAGAGGACCAGCGCCTCTATACATAGAGATAGCCACCACAGTAGGAGGGGATCGAATCCTTCCTAAGTAGACCACCACCACAAGAACACCTCTCCTCGGGAGGCTGTTCTTCCTCTGTAATGTTCATCATCATCCCTAGAGGCAATCCACCACACCTCACACTGGATTAGGGTATTACACCTCAACGGTGGCCCGAACCAGTATAAACCCCGTGTCTCTTGTGTTGTTCATCATGCTAGCTTAGAATCGCGGCGAGATTGTGGGTGTGTTTTGGTAAGGAGAATATCTTCGTGCGCACCCCAGAGTTCGAACCTTAAGGGTTTTACTGGAACCAGACATCCGACATGCTTCGATAGGTAGCACTGTCTGCTCTGAAGACCTTCTTTTCACTCCAGATTTTTCCATCACCCACTCAAATGGCTGATTCACAAGAAGAGTAGTTCAAGGTACAAACATTGTTGACAAATGGAAATGTAATAAAGAAAAGGATGGACAAGATACCATTCAAATATATGATGCCTGGTTAAACAGGATGGCATTGCATATTTCACATATGTTATGGCTAGCTAAAAGATATGAGACTGCATAATTCCCATATATGATATAGAAACTAAACATGTGGCATTACAAAACATGTCTAAACTAAGTAGATGACACATACGATGTCGAAACTAGGCACTGCAAGGCAACACATGCATGATATTACTAACATCATCATGCCAAGTTAGAGCAAACACCTTGGGGGTAAATATGAGTGGTCAGCTATGTCTGAATCTGCCTCAGAACAGATATCTTCCTCTGGATTAGAATCTGGGGAGGGGAGGATTTGCCATTGAACCCACCATGGAGCGATGTCTAAATGACATTGTATTGTCACGCAAAACTCTTCTCTTTTTCTCTACATGTTCAGCATGACTGTGTAAAATATCTGACATCCATATGAAAAAAATAGGGCAAATTGAATTTATACCCTTAGTTGGGTCACCCTCGACTGATTTGTCCCTAATTTTGGAAAGCACGTGGTCTTGCCCAACTTTGACCGTTCCCCTTGCATTTTTGCCCTTCCGGCACGTCTCCGTCCAGTCAGCGCCGTTTGACCGCAAACGACGCGTTACTTTGGACATTTTTGCCCTTGTCTGTGATATACATGATACCCCTTCGTCCTCAATGTGCTAGCACAAGCAAACATAGGATAGCGAGAGCGTCGACGAGGAAAAAGGAGTGGGAGGCAAGGCGTGTCGTGGTAGAGCAAGGAGCGGCGACGCATGGCGAGCTCAGGCTCTTCCATCTTCTCGCCGGTGGTCAGAGAGGTAAGTAGAACTCCGGCAACGCTTCTTCCTCCCCCCCCCCCCTAATGCGTTCTAGGGTTTGTGATAATTGGGGAAATTTCTGATTTAGGTTGATGGGGTCGGGATTGTGGAGCATGTCTCCGAGTTCTATCCTCCAGATGAAAGTTATTGCAGATTGGAGCTTTTATCAAAGCATCGCTGCCCTGGTCATGGTCTTGTTCCTGCCCGGCGTATTGCGTGGGGAGGAGCTAACACTGGCCGCCATTTTTAGGGTGTCCTCTAGATGTAAGATCTTGTGAATTATACCATGTTAAAGATGTTGTTTATGCAATCTCTAATGTTTTGTTAATTTGATGTTCAAGCAGTTACCACATGAGTGTCACTAGGTCGTTTGGGTTGATCCTCCTCCTCCATTGTGTGTTGCCCTTGCTTTTGAAGACTTGCATGCAGAGCTAGAACAAAGCTGGATCCGAAGCCACAAAATGCAGAAGCAAAACATGGAGTTGTCAAAGGAAAATCTTGCTTTGAAGAAGACAGTGAGAGAGAGAGATGAGATGCTACTAGTTCTCGCATTGTTGTTTGTAGGAATGTGTGTTGCCGTGTTTTTTGTGTTCTAGTTTCTAGCAGTTGTTGAAGAAAGTGTGTGTGAGAGAGATGTGTTGAATGTTGTTTATGATGCACTATTATATGCTAAATTTGAAGATCATGATTCACTGCTGATGCTTGTGACACTGTACCAAATACATATTCATTCCATATATAGTGCCAAATTCAGCAAATAGAGCAACACACACTAGCAAATAGAGCAACCAATTGTACCAAATAGAGCACATATTTTACCAAACTGACATTGTACCAAATTCAACAAACTGACATTGTACCAAATTCAAGAAACTGACATTGTACCAAATAGAACAAACTGACATTGTACCAAATAGCAGTTGTTGAACAAACTGACTAGAACTTAAGTGCATAACAACAAGATAACATCACTAGCAAATATAACATAGCACTAGAACTTAAGTTTCTTGCTCCTGGTGTTCTTGGCTGGGTTTGGAGCTAGCATTGCCTTGCTTCTAGTGTTCTTGGCTGGGTTTGGAGGTTCAACTGTTGCTAGTGCTCTTTGAACACTGCTTTCTTGCTCCTGTTCCACAACTATTTTCTACTTCACACACCTTGGAGAAGCTCCTCTTGCTGCTGCCCTTTTATAATTTTTCCTAGGGCTAAAACAAGTGGAAGCACATCACAATTTGAAAGATTTTATAAAGCAGTAAGATCAAAACATGTAAGAATTTGTAAGCCAAGATCTTATACCTGACTGCACAACTAGCTCCTGTAGATGCATCATGTGATGGCTCCTTTGGTGGTGGCATCTGCTGCTGAAGAACATCAGGTGTTGTCTCATCATCCTCCTCCTCTTGTATTTCTGCTTCTGCTGGTTCATTGGCTGTAGGATGATCATCTGCATTGTCTGCTCCCCAATGTTCATCTTCTCCAAAGGCTGGATCAACAGATTGTTTGCAGCCCTTGGCTCTCTGTCCACATCTCCCACACCTTTTGCACTTGTGCTTCCTAGGACCAAGGCCTTTTCCTTCAGTGCTACCTCTAATCCTTTGCTTTCTTGGTCTGCCTAGAGCTCTATGTTGAATAGGAGCACACAATTTGAATCCAGGATCTATAATGTCCCACTGTTGCTTGCCTTCTAGAGCTGGGAGGTTCTCAGCATAAGTAACTCTGAACATGTCAACTGAATAATATTTGTGCACATACTGATCTATCCCACTTGCTTCACCTCTAAGAGCAGTGATAAAGAGAAGTGCATGGATGCATGGTTTACCTGTGATCTGCCACTGTCTGCAACTGCAAGACCAGCGCTCTAAGTCAACAGGTACCTCCATTCTCTCTTCTCACTATCAGTAGCAGTCACCTCTGCCTCTGTTGGGCTTCTCCTCACTATACTCATTTGCAAACCTTTGGTTTTCTCCATTAACACCTTCATAACTGCTGGTATGATGTAGTGCCCAATGAAATGGTCAGAGGCAATTCTGTTTCTTAAGTCAAATTTCTCCATGATATACTGCCTAATCTTGTCTAGCAGATCAACTATGTGCAAGCTCTTGTATTTTTTGATTCTGGAGTTGAATGACTCAGCTAGGTTGTTATTGACATAGTCAACTTTCCTAATCTCATTGAAATCAGCTCTTGCCCATGTTTTTGTGTGGTGTTCCTCTAGATATTCCTTTACTTTGGGCTTGCTTTTCAACTAGTTCAAGTGATAGTTGTGTTTCTTGATGCTACAAGTTAGTGAGCATGGCCACAAATTATCATCATAAAACTTCCCCTTGAATTTATTGCTGAAATTTTGCGCCAAGTGCCTCATGCACTCTCTGTGCTCCACTCCAGGGTAAACATCCTCAACAGCAGTTTCCAATCCCTTGCAAGCATCAGTATGTATCACTAAACCTTCTGGATGACCTATTACTTTCTTTAGGTTGCTAAAAAACCAAGTCCAACTCTCAATTGACTCCCCTTCCAAAACACCATATGCAACAGGAAATAACCAGTTGTGTCCATCTAGTGCACATGCTGCCACAAGTTGCCCTCTGAACCTACCAGTCAGTGCAGTAGCATCTACAGCTAGGTATGGCCTACACCCCTCTAGAAAACCTTTTTGACATGCTTTGAAGCACACAAACACCCTTCTAAAGCACTCCTTGTACAACTTCTTGTTATTCATCTTGTACTCAACTGTGTGCTTCTCAATTTCCACAATATTGCCTGGTGATGCCCTCTCTACTTCAGCTTTGAAAGTATATAACAGCTGAAAGCTATCACTATACTTTCCATACAGTTTGTCAAGTGCAATTTCTTTGCCATGGTAGCATCTGTCATATGGCACCTCCACACCATATTTCTCTAACAACTTGCTCTGAATTTCCTTTGTACCAATTCCTGGATTTGCTCTGATCCAAGCCATAGAAGCATCTGCTATCCATCTTCTTTTTGCAGCTCTCAATCTCTGAGATCTATTCACACTAGGACATGTATGCTGATATGGGTTGACTTTAATCTGAAACAAACCAAAAAAACAATGAGATTAGTACAAAAAATGCAATACCTGAAAATAAACTAAAATGCAATACCTGAAACAGTGTGCTCTTCCTCATTAAAGAGGCATGCAGTCTCCACTTGCATCTCTCATAAGCACATTTGACAGTAAACCTTGTTGGATCACTTTTCAGAGTAAGGAACTCAGTTTCAGACTTGATTGAGAAGCTTGAAACTGCATTTCTACAGTCAACTGCACTAGGGAAAACCACACCTTCATCAATACATGGATTTTCCCTGTCATACATCTTTACAGGTCTGTCCTCTTCTGCATCTTCAAAAACTCCAATCTCAACATCCTCTTGCTTCTCATCCTCATCTGCATCTGAAAATTCTGCAGGAATGTACTCTTTATCTGCTACATCTCCTTCATCATTATTGTGCTGGACATATCCAGGATATAGAACCTCATCCTCCACACCAGGTGCATCAGGCAATGCCTCCTCCACAACAGGATCAAGTGGCTTCTTTTGGTTTTCTTGGCTTTCATTGACACTTGCAGTTGCATAAGCACTTGGTGTTCTAGGACCACTTGGTGTTCTACTGCTAGCCCTAGTTCTGGATGCAGATGGCCTGGAACTAGATGTGTTCACACATCTCTGACCTCTAGTTCTTTGTATAACTGTGATTTCCAAATTGCATGACATAGTTGTTGCATTACTTGCAAACATAAAACCTAACTCTGCATCACACTGCACAGGGATCCAACAAAGTTTGGAACTATCCCAATATCTGATCTCCACAGCATCAAACAATCCCCATGGATACTTGGCACAAATGGCAGCCCTAAAATTAGTATATGAACTAGTGTTGTCCACAACTAAAGGAAAAGTGAATCCACAATCTTTTCCTTTTGTACCAGCAGAAAATAGAACAGTGTTCTCCATTCGAACTGAAAGAAAGAACGCTATAGCTGGATCCATCCTATGGGGGAACAATATCCAGTGACAAAACGCACAAACTTTAGACTAAACCCTAAATACAAGCAAATCTCATCTGAAAAAACTGAGAAAATCAGGTTTGCTACTAACCCTGGGGGGATTTGCCGTGCAGATCCGCCCCCGCTTGTCGCAGTTGGTGCAGATCCGCCACCGCTTCTTGCCGTTGGTGCAGATCCGCCACAGGAGCTTCCCTTGTCGCCGTTGGTGCCTCCACAGCCGCCTTCTCCGTGCTGCAGTGGTGGTGTGCTGTTCCTACCACCGCAGCGGCCACCGCCGATGCTTTCTCCACTCTCCCCCATCACCTTGCAATGGATCTGGCCGCCCGCGCAATGGATCTGGCCGCCCACCGCTCGGCGCCACAATTTAGGGTTCGTCAGAGGGGAAAGAGAGAGCAAGAGTGGGGAATGAGAGAGTGCGAGTGAGCACGGGGGCAAGCGGTGTCCAAAGTAACGCGTCGTTTGCGGTCAAACGGCGCTGACTGGACGGAGACGTGCCGGAAGGGCAAAAACGCAAGGGGAGCAGTCAAAGCTGGGCAAGACCACGTGTTTTCCAAAATTAGGGGCAAATCAGTCGAGGGTGACCCACCTAAGGGCACAGAAACCATTATCCCAAAAAAATATAGTGAGATTATGTAAGGAGAGCATGCAGAAATCTAGAGTGATGGTAACAACCAGTGGATGGATCTAAAAATAATGATAGTAGGCTGATGATAGCTTTAATTTAATAAAAAGATAGATGATGATTGCTTTACTATTTCTTTCCCACCCGAAATGAACAACATAGGCAGATATACTATTCATTGTTGCCTTGATATGGGCCAGATAATAGACAGAGATACTATTCATTGCTGCCTTGATATGTGCCCCACAACTAATTTTAAAACTCAAGTTTGAACATTAATTTGGACCTGACTTGGAGTCTAAGATGTGAACAGGACGATAAAGTAGCAGGTAATATTAAGCAATGCAAAATATAAGCAGAAAAAAGAGTGCGACCTCTCTTGTGGACCCGTGTACTCCTCAGGTTCATCTGCTGAGTCAATGATGGTGATGCAGTTGCGGTGGGTGCCGTCAGTGGGGAAGGAGATCTGAGTCGGCGAAAGACGGTCAGGAGTCATGATGTCTGGTTTGGTGGATGCTTCTGTCGATGGAGCAGATCAGGTGAGGTGGACGACGTCATGGCAGGAGCAGGACAAACCACACAAAGTTTTCTTCGAAACCTACGTGTAACTGAAGTAATTTTGTAAGGGCACATCTGGCTTTCAGGATTCTGAAAACACAGGGATAGGAAAAACACCAAAATAGGATAGGAATGCACCTGGGAAACAGAACATTTGTAAACACATGATTTCTGTCAACTTGGGTGTTTGGTTCACAGGAATTGGAAGAGCAGAGGAATGCAAAGAAACATGGCCAAATTAAAGTGAAACCATATGAAAGCGTGTATAGTTAGAATGTTATTCTGCCACTAATGCACTTGGTCTTGTTTTCATGCATAGGATTTTGAAAAGTAGGTCCGGGTGGATGTTTTGCTCCATTCCTTTCAACAAAATGCATGAATAATTGAATAGTAGAGTGCCATAGGAAAATTTCCTATTGCTATGTTTTTCCTTTGAACCAAAATAGCCCTAATGGGTGGACATGAATGTAGAGTAACAAATGACGCGACAAGTGCACAACCTCTTTGCCATAGCCGTGTCGACCTCGGCATCATTGGGTTGGTCGCCGAAGAAGTTGAGGCAGAGGTGGCTGTCGGAGGTGTGGAGGAAGATTTGAGGAATCTGTAGACGGTGTTCAGGGCACTACTCTATTGTGATGGATGGTTCCATCGCTGGAGCAGCTGCGGCGAGACGTAAGATGTCGAGGCTGAAGCAGTACAAGACAAATATCGTTAATCTCAAGTGGGATTCTGATAGCATCTCAATAGATGATGTAAAATACATTACCAAAAAGTGATAGATGTAAAATTTACATCACCAAAAAACACCTGACTACAACAGATGAGGTAAAAACTATTGACTTTGGACTTAACTGTCGAAACTGAAATTTAATGTGGAATCTGAATGTTACTGTCGAAACTTAACGCACTCGTAGCAGAGAGGCACTTCACATGTAGTTTAAGCTGCTCGAGCACTAGTAGTAGAGAAACAGTGATCTAAATCGGCAAGCGATCGATGGGGAACACGGTAGCAGATAGCAGCCAGAGTAGCAGCGCCTGGAGGAGCAGCTCGAACTAGAGCTAGAGTAGCAATTCGTGTAGCTGCAGCAGCCCGTGTACCAGCATCAGCAGTGCGAGCGAGAGCAAGAGCAGAGTAGTAGCATGAGCAATGGGGAGAGCAGAGCAGCAGCGCAAGCAAGTGAGCGAGGGCCGGAGCAGCAGCAGCGCGAGCGAGCGAGCGAGAGCCGGAGCAACAGCATCGCGAGCGAGAGCCTGAGCAGCAGCAGCAAATCTGGCTAGTATGGACACCGCCGCCGAAGGGGCCTCGTGCTGGGGGAGAGCCCCCGTGGAGATGTCTCCCGCAGCACCGGCTTCGATGTAGCCGCGCCATGGGGGTGCGGGATGGAGCGTCGGCGTCGGGAGGTCAAGTTAAGGAGAAGGTGTGATGATGAGTGTACAACCTCTTTGGTGGCGTCGAGTAGGCCTCGATTTCATCCAAGAAGTTGGTGAGGATGCTGCAGTTCCGGTGGAGCAGGTTAAGGCGGCGCTGTGGGGATGGAGCAGTCGCGATAGACGTGGCGATTGTCAGAGCAACTCCTTGGAGGTGCAGGACGGGGTGGCTGAACTGGTGGGATGATGGATCCTCATCCGGGGAGGTGAATGAAGGACGTCGAGCTGTTTCGGTGGATGATGTGAGGAAGAGGCTCCGACTGGGCAGCGGTGAGGTGGCGGATGGAGGAGGGTGGGGTTTCGCGGCTGGAGCAGAGAGGTTATGGCGGCCTAGGATTTTGAATGGCGAAAAGGAGGCGATGGGAGGGGGAACCATGACTTAGGGATGCGCTTGTCCAAAATGTAGGGTGTGTTACAGAAGTACCCCCACCGATTTGAACTAGCGGCCCTTCCGGCTCAGGGTTAGAAGGGGCATTTCGCGTGTCGGGATTTGGCAGTTGGAGGGAGTTTTCGCGCGCGTTGTAATTTTGGGATAGCAAGGCGCGAGTTTTGGGAGCACGATATCTGAATTTTCGGGATATAACAAGGCGCGGGTTGAATTTTAGGGACAAGCCTAACATGTAATATTGTACGTACCAAATCAATTCGCACTTCCCTCAACCAAAAAAAACGAAAAAAAATGAGGCTATTCACACCACACAAAGAGAGAGTCTTGTCCCGTTTTATTGTACAAATGCTATTCAATGCTACGTATGAATCCTTGTTATGTCCAATTAAATTTTTTCATTGTCTGTATAATGCATGTAACCTACTCATACCAACATTTTAGTGCATTCCAAATGTCTATACTAGCGCTGCAATTCGAACTAAATTTGAATTCATTTCTCTATTTGAATAAGAATCTACAATCATGATTGTTGCCAACTTAAACCATCATTCGTGTATTATCTTAACAACACACCACATAATTACTATAGGGATAGATATGAACTCGAATTCAAATGTTTGAAAACACTTAATGTTGATTCCAAATAATAATACATTTGATGTACTAACTAGATACTCATGATCTAATCCATGTTCCATACGTACACCACTAGGTAGGAAGTGCGGCTTGCCGCACCCGGCAGCGGTGCTACCGGGTAGAGTCATATCCAACCCATTTATACAACCATTGAAGCATTGCAAGTATAAAAAAATGCAAATACAAAAAAAATTGTATAGAGATGGTATTCCTTTAGGGAAGAGTTGTCATGATATGCAAGCAATAGACATTGCAAAAACCGATCACTCAAGAGAAAGAGCATATGCAACAGTTCACAACATATAAAAATGGTAGTAGATTACGGCTTCGTGTCACGATAACTTGGTGTCCGACAATTCTACTTGCAGTGATTCAACGGCAAGAAAAAACATGCAACACCACTGCTCAAACGCAACATTTCATTCTCTCATTTCAAAGCTTAAACAAAAGAATACACAAATAGTTCATAGTTGTACAGATTCAGCGTGAATAAAGCCTTCTTATCTAGTCCAACATTCACTGAACAAACTAAATAAAAAGGACATTTTGACTGCGGGAGAGGCAGGTCCAGGTAACGGGGAGAATCCGCTAGGTAGCATAGAGGCATCATCGACATTCGAGGCAGAGACAGAGGCCACAACTCTTTCAACACGGCCACGTACGCGGTACGCCCGCCTTTGAGGAATGCCATACTCGTCTACGTATCCTGGATGTCGGGGATGAGAAAGCAAAGAGATCAGAATGGTCAATGCACACATGCTGCCCAAATCATATACAGAGATAGAGAGATAGACATAACTACTTCTGATTCATAGTAAGTGTCACAGTTTGCCATGGTTGCGGCTGGAACAAGAGTACATCAGAAACCTTGACTACAATACCCACGACATCTACACAACCAAGCAAGAAATCGGAAATAGAACAATGGTCGAGAATTGAGGGCCTTTTCCACCAAAGACAATGTTAAAACCCCATATGCGGTTTAGTTGCTTGAGGCACTATCTATATCTACATCTAAAGAGACACTCCCATATCCAGACATCATTCTTTCGCACATCCACAGACAAAATGATAAGGTCCTGCATATATATAGACTTGCAAGCGCTGATCAGTAGGAGGCCCATGACAGGAGGCATTCGAGTAAGCAAAGAGGAAATTAAATAGTCGTACCAAAAGGGCGAGCACTTAACAAGAATTGGCCTTCCTGGTTTTAGTTGCGCCTGGCCTTCTTGGCTTTAGTGGGGATAACCTCATCAGCCAATGACACATCCTTCAATTTACCCCAGACAGGCAAAGTAGAATATGCATAGCAGCAATCGATTAGCGAGAGCAATATTCAGCAAGCCATAAGGCTGGTACAACATACTTCACGGATGAAATTTCCATATAAGGAAAGCAAAGCTTGAGTAGTGCATCAGTGTAACTAATATGTAGCCAACATAAAAGTGGGTGTTTATGTGAACCTAAATTCTTATGTTTACCAAGAAAACTAACTGACCATGTATGTATTCACAAATATACAGACATAAATAGCAAAGATGAAACTACATTCCCAGAAATTCACCATGTTCAAAATACGAATTCAGAGAGAAGTAGAAGCACGTGGTTCATAATGGGATTGCAGCAAGCATGTCAGTGTTCATCCATGTCATGTCTCGAGAAGATATACACTTGAGATTTTTTTTGAGCTGAGTACATACTCTAGAGACATACAGTTGCATTGGTGCAGTTCAAACTGTTGAAGCTGCTGACCCTATCCTGAGCTCCCCGCGGCTTGCCATACCACCCGCCTTTGGGGATACTCACGCAAGCCATGGATGAGCTCTACCCAGGAGAGTATCACACCATCATGTGCATAATAGGCCCCGTTGCTGAAGCCCCTCACAGTGTGAGCTACTGCCCTCCTACATAAACCAAAATAACATTAGTGTACTACAACTCTTGGTTTTATACGGGAGTATACTACTATTGAATAAAAACAAACAAAAAAACTACTATTGTGTCCATCGCTATATCCGACTGCCAAAAACGCAACTATTTTAAAACTAACATGAGAACAAAAAAGAAGCGGTTGTACATAGATGCTCAATGCACCCCGTCTAATCTGATATTGAACAAAAGCATTCCACATACTGGGAATGACATTGTATCAGAAGACCAAATGAGAGAAGATAAGAATGCTTACAACTTCAACAGGTCGTGAGGGGCCGAGGGCTTCAAAAAGAAGAGGTTGTACATAGTCTTCTTTGCCTAGCATGATATACCAAAGGCAAGTCATGATAATAGTACATAAAACATAATAACACCCAAGAGAACCTACATGTAGCATGTTTTGGCCGAAGACGATGCAAAAGGATGCAAACACCACATGATGGGTAACAATTAGTGGTAGTTCATAAAGCGCCTATGTCGTACTTCACGAAGCATAACAAAAGGTAGTAGACCCCACAAACATACATAAGTGACCAAAATACACAGCTTCATATAAGAATCCTAGAATCATACTTTTAATTTGTTGTATATTGTGACCTTACAAAGAATAGTTAATTTGCAAAAAAGACTAATATAGTTGTAATAAGAAAATGAATCAAATTTGATATCTGCAGCAAGGTTCTTCCACAGTTCTACTACAATATCACCAATTTATGATCGGTGGCGGCCTAGAAAATGATTCACACTGCAAAGCTATCACCCTTTATCTGCTGCCAATTCCGTACCCATTTAAAAAATCTATTAAGCTGACCATCTACTCATTGCTAGTAGCTTGACTCAGATTGGGAGTTACAAAATTCTTCTTTTTCTAGCACATTCGCCATTTCAATCATGCATGAAATAGAAAATATTAAGCTGGCCATCTATTCTTGCTAGTAGTTTGACTGCTTCAAAAAAATAGTGACTACTGAGTCTGAAACATGGGAATTGCCTGCATACACACAACACAGATATGGGAAAACTTTGTTTTTGCCACTCTAGTTTTTGCCAACTTTGCTTATGCCACTCTAGAATTTGACATCTCACTTTTGCCACCCTTAGCTTTTGACAATACATCACAAATTCCATTTCGTGGCAAAAACGATAATTTTTCATTTCACTTTTGCCACTCTTAGCTTTTGACATGTATCACAATTGCCACTCTAAATTTTTTGCTTTTGCCACGGAATGGCAAAAGTGATATATTATCAAAAGCTAA
Organism: Triticum aestivum; assembly: GCF_018294505.1. Taxonomy (NCBI): domain Eukaryota; kingdom Viridiplantae; phylum Streptophyta; class Magnoliopsida; order Poales; family Poaceae; genus Triticum; species Triticum aestivum. Next base: position 266,125,536 of record NC_057795.1, on the reverse strand, counting down.
GAGTGGCAAAAGTGAAATCTCAAATTCTAAAGTGGCATAAGCAAAGTTGGCAAAAACTAGAGTGGCAAAAACAAAGTTTTCCCCACAGATATCCCATATCCTCTTGTCCTAGAACACACACATGGAGATTAACATGAACACTCTGCGCCTAAACAAATCTCAAAGCTCTGCATAGGACATACCAATGCACCAAACCCACATTTACTCGATTGGCCATTTGCCAGGTACTGTATGAAACAATATTCAGCATGTTAATTGGTCCAATGGGGATTTGTATAAAGGTACTTACTGAAAGTGGCCGAGCAGAAGGTGATGGAGTGGAAGACACTAAGGATGTCCTTGATGACTATATGACCTCTGCCCTCGCTAATGAGCATGAGTTTCTTATATTTCTTCCCCACATGTACCATATCCATGTATGCTATGCAAGAACCACCGTCCTAACCATTGGGTTGGACCTGGATGCACAGTGCAGTGCAAAAATCCTAAAGGCAAGTTCATTTGTTGTTAGTTTAGGAGGCACAGAGTCCCAATGCAAGGCCTTCACCTACGACAACGACCAAGGCAGCACTGTAATGGATCCAACTATGTAAAGCTTCTTCTAAATGTTAAGGTTTGACATTTTCCTAACCCAAAATATACATCAAAACTAATCCATCTTGGTCTGGTCTAACACATTTAAATCTTAATTAATCAGGATAATCATTCTCCCAGCAATCGACAACTACAAAACTAAAAAAAACTTAGTGATCATGAAAGGCGTGAATGATTAGCAAAAAGGGAGACAGGACAGAGAGAGATACGCGCATAGTGAGAGAGATGAGATCCTCACAGTAGAACCACTATGTTCAAGGACTACAGCCCCAGCTTGCCCCTCAGCCAGCGGACGCGATAATGATCCTCTGCATCGATGACTCTGGTTCTTTGTTGTATGAAGCACTAGAAAAGGGGGATCAGAAACATAAAAGCACATATGACATCTATCTCTTTGTGTTTTGGGTCCACAAAAAGTGTTCACTATTTTTGGAACATACAATCAACGACAGTAATTGTTGCGAAAAAAATTGCTTACCAACAAATATATGTGCTCATTTTTTTAGTGTATACCAGAGATAAAAAAATGCGCTCACATAGGACCGGGTGCTGCATGCTATCGTATTCCTATCGACGGTTTCCATTGGGAATTATACGTCACAAGGTTTTTGAGTCGCCGACTAATCTCTGACTAATCGCCAAGTCGTTGGGGAGAGGTTGGCTTGTGCAGGCGACTTGGCTAGAGGAGCGAGCCGCGCGGCTGGTAGGCTAGTCGATGATTAGTCTACGACTAGTCAGGCGACTAGGACCTCAAAGCAGGGCGGCTTGCTTAAGCAAGGCCAAGGGATGGCAAGACCGGGAAGGTGAGGAGGCCTGAGTCCAAGGCAGGGGAGGAGGAGACAAAGCTGGAGAGTGCGCCGCGTGTACGAAGAGAAGCACGAAAGAGACAAAGGAGAAAGGCACGTGGGAGAGCAGATGCGCGGTCCAGATTAGAGCATATGGACGGTTTGGATTTTATTTGGAAGCTAGGGTTACATAATGGGCCTATTGGGCCAGCTCTCTAGCATGAAACAGAGGAGGAGCAAGACGCGTGCTCCCATCACAGATCAGAATCACCGCCTCCATTGCTCCTACGAGCTGCTGCTGCCTTCTCTGAGCTGAAGTATCCTCCCAAGCAGTTTCCTACCCCCTCCTTCGCCTGCAATAGCACCTCCCCCCTCCTCCTCCTCTTAACACCTGGGGCAACTTGGGGCGATTAATCACGACGAGTCACAGACTAATCGCAGCGAGCCACTGGTCGGAGGCATGGCGACTCGACTTGGCTAGGAGAATCAAAAACCTTGATATGTCAGATAAAAAATAACATGAAAATTATAGCATATGCAAAGATCAATGTGGCAAATGTGTGGCATGCTTGCTAATTCAATGCTGCCACCAACAAAGAATCATTTACAACCAATCCAACACTATTAGGTGGCACGCAAGGGGCATCAAGGGATTTAGACGGTTGCGAGCTATCTGCTTGCTAATTCACATATCTTTCCACACATATGCATATGTAACAAAGTCAATGGTAAATTAGTAGGCCAGAAAAGAACCAATCTACCTTGAAAATACATCTTCATTGGTGAAACACTAAGATGTGAACAAGTCAGAGCAGGGGGCATCCTCTTGCAGGCCAAGCCGGCGACCAGCAACGTCCGATCCTAAGACGACATGTTCGTCTCCTGCAGTTCCAAGATGATGGGAGCAGCGGTCATAGAGAGAGAGAGGCAGAGAGAGGGGGGAGGACCTGGAGTAGAGGAGCAACGGGGGAGTACATGCGGTAGAGCAATCATATTTAAGCAATCTTCATATGCAGGCTCCCAGAACCTATGCAAACAACAAAAATAAATGGCATATAAGCTCACCAATGTACAAACAAATAAATTTGAGGCATTATTATAAAACTCAAGCATACTTTGATTTGGGCATTCCTTTGTCATAAGCCGTTTGAAATTCACTCTCACCCTGAAATAAAATAGAGCAGACCAAATTAACTCTGGAGGTATAAAAGAATTTCGCACACCTTCTCGTACTTATAATTTTCTTATATTCTTTCTAATGGCACTATTCCCAACTCAATATATCCAATGCAATGTGATTCCAATCACAGAAAACATAGTAAACAATAGTATTGAACAGCACAAAATACAAAAGGTATAAAAGAATTTCGCACACCTTCTGGTACTGTACGTGATAATTTTTTCCAAGCAAAATATCCAGATTGAAACAATTCCATCATCCATCTGTTGCTGATGCAAAGATGAGTAATTGCTTGTTGCTGATGTCGTCTGTCACGCTACAGCTGCCATCGCCGGTTCAACCTTGCCATGTACGGAGCCACGGACGCATGACAACAAGCCGATTAAAGAAAAAGCCGCAGCTCAAAATATGCACAGAAAAGATATTCACTCACCCACAAACGATATTTCAATACGGAACAAATGAACAGACTCTCCACTCGATTTATCACAAATTCAAACTAATACGTATCGAGGAAATGCTCAAAATCAGATCTGGGAAGCCTGAGACGTACCTTCCACTTGCAACTCCACGGGCCATAGCAGTGGTTGTCCTCGAGTTTGGCTGCGGCACGGTCCTCCGGCGGTCAATGGCGACGCCTCTGGGCGGAGCAGATGTGCGAGCTCGCAAGGTGGGGGCAGGGGGAGTAACAAATGCGAGCGGCGGCGGCTGCACCCCTCCGGGCGATGCAAGAGAAGGATGACCGGCTGGGAGTGGAGAGATCGAGCTGACGGGGAGGAGGCGCTGGAAGATGAGAGGTTGGGAGGGTGGCAGCGCGAGGGGTGCGAGGTGAGGAGAGGAAGCAGGTCGGAGAGGCCACGCGGGTGTGAGAGGAGGCGGCGGCTAGGGTTCTAGCCTAGCCAATCGCTCTCTCTCCTTTACACAAAAGTCAGCCACACACGGAGCGCCACACAAGGGCAATATCATGGAATGTCGAAATTGCCCTTGATGACCACCCAAATTTTCAGCGGTGGCACAACCCCAGCTGCCATATGTCCCAGCACCGGTCGAGGACGGCTCTGCAGTCACTGACATCTGTTGACCACCTACCATGCAGCCCACTCAGCGAGACAAGGAAAAAATTATGAAGTACGAAATTAGTAGCACTATTCATTGGTTGTCACATCAGTATAGATCCAACGGCTGAGATCGATCCATCAAGAAATCTGACGGCCTGGATATGCTTGGACAGGCAATCCGATGGCTCACAGGCCACATGCCCTGAGATGGGTCCATATGAGGCTGGAATGTAACAATGGCATGTTTATCACACAAGGTATAGTGCCCCCCTCCCTACATTATGACAAGTATTTAGCCCTGAGTTGCAAAAGCCACACATTATCCCAAATTATAATCAATGTTCTATATATTATATGTAGTATAATATTTTAATAACCACACTATGTGTATCATCATTATATATATTTATTCATGCATGCGTCGGTTTAAAACACTATGATATCTTCAAATATCCGAATCCACTTTTTTATAATGAATTATGATCTTTGTTCATCTTTTACACCTTCACGATCCTCTTCTCTTTGTAGCTAGCTAGCGCTAACTTTCTATCGTGCATGCACACACCCGCCCCCTCTCACCCTCCCACAACATCCCCTCCATCGCGCACATTCATTTCTTTTTAGGTCGTTCACCTATGGTGTGTGTGGGCCCCTTCTTTCCGGCACAAACTGGTCGACATACCACTGTAGCCAAGTGTGCCTACCACAAACACACACTTCCCCTCTTCTCTTCTCACCGTCCATGCCCCCCCTATGTCCAATACGGTTCCACGCAGGTGCACACTCCCGCCCCTCTTTTCATCGATCTCATACTCACACACTCCTTCCCCCTCGACATAGTAGGCCTCTCGCACCACCTCCTACCCGCACACCTCTCCACATGTCCGTCTCTCCGGACCTTATTTGCTTCTAACACATGCATGTATACGTACCAATCTCCCTACATATAGCTAGGTCGACTATAATTCTTTTTTCCCACGCACCGATCGACTTACCTCACTAGTTATGTCTCTCCCTTTATCGGAAACTTGATGATTGATCTTCCTATGTAGTTACATCCGCTTACCACAACCATATCGACCCCCCTCATCATCCTTGCATACCTCTCGACCCATCTCTCACACGCACGTGCATAGACAGATAGACATCCCCTTTCTTATTGATATTGCACTCGTACCCTCCGTTTGTCTAGCAGGCCTCTCCCACCATTTGTGAGAAGCAACTCCACAACCAACCCTCCGACACTCTACATTTGTCTTTCTCTCAACCTTATTCCTCTGCTACACATATGCATGGATGTCAATCGATCTCCCTCAATACTTAGCTAGGTCTCTCTCCTTCTCCACACATATACTAGTCAATCTACCCCTCTATAGTT